>NC_143564.1:111554107-111855714 GCF_054136105.1 Typopeltis vanoorti
CTAGTTAAGACTTTAGTGTCACCATGTGGGTGGGCTTAGTATTGTTTGTTATCTGTTTATGCTACATTAGTTTTTTTTGTAATCCCTGAAGATGTCTCAGTGACTGAGACGAAATATAGGAAGTATTAAATTCTGTTTGAATCCTTTCTGAATGTTGTAAAAAATCCATTAAGCCTCCAACATGACAGTTCTAAACATGTTTTAAGATAATTAAGGAGTTGAATAAAATATAACCCCTACAAGTATCTGAAGTTGTCAGACATACATCCTCCATGGCATTAGAAAAGGTTATACAGAAAACAGACTAGAAGCAATTAATTACACAATTCAAATGTTATCAGAACTTCGCAATTCATATATATATATATATATATATATAACCAGAATAAAAATGTTAAATGAATTATTAAATGCTAGTTGCTGCTGTCATGTTCTGTCGCATCCCACGTATCATATCCTAGGTCTGCAGCAATTAGATTTTTAATGAAAGCAGACCTAACTTTGTGTAAGATTAAGCCTTGATTTTTTTTTTTTTTTTTTTACATTGTGTGGGGATATACAGAATTTCAGAGGCATTCTTGAACTTTCCTCATTAATTATCTTAAAACATATGATCTCAATACTGGAAACTATTTACAGATGAAACAGTTATTCTAGAAATGGTTTATTCAATCATTACCACTAGCAGTGAGCTGCCTTTGGAAAGTTAAACATGAAACATCTAGGAAAATGACATACCAAATAAATAAATAAATAAACAAAAACTAAATAAACAAAAAATAAAATAGTCGAAATGGACTGCACCCATCAACCACCTTTCCCCTTCCTGCTCCCTATTTTAAAAAATCAACCCTTTCACCTTTTCCCCACCCTATATAATATAATATATATGTTTATATATATTACGAAAAAAAACCAGGTTTTTCTAACTTAATTCTACCAAATTGCCTACCCCCCCCCCCCCCACACGCTCAGTAGTTTTTCGACATCACAGAAAGAGGAAAAGCCGCAACACCCAGAAAAAGGTATGTGTAAATTTCTATTCCTTATGCTACATATACTTTTTGGTACATTTACACTCACAATGCCCTAAGAAACCATGAGTAAATAGCCAATGACATTTAAACAGGGGCACTCCTAAACCGAAGCAGGCAAAATAGCCGTAATTATAATAATAAATAAACAAAGGCTCGAAAGCATTAATACCACTATCCCATAAAAAACAATGTTTTACAATATTAATTGCCATCCACTCATTTGAATATCAAATTCATTCAAAGGTAAGTTCTTTTTAATGGTAAAATGAGGTTTATCAACCAATTATTCCAGAATAAGACATTATAGATGCCTTTTAATAGAGGCACTATTTTATATATATATATATATATATATTTCCTCTAGCATGCTTTTAAAGTCCATGAAATACAACAGATAACTTGAGCATCCCCTGCCCCCACTGAATTTCCTCTACTAACATCTTGTTGTTACGGCGTTGTTTTCTCTAAAATTTTTATTGCTTTCCTTAATGTAATTTCATTCCCTATACTGTGATCTATCCCGTTAAGAATTTTCTAACCTTAAACTTCGAATCACCCTTTTGTAATTTCCCTATAAAAGTGAAAATTAGTCACCAACTAAGAGTAAATTCTCTATACCTATTTTCTTGGGATTTTTCCTTTTCAGACACTGACAAATTTGTTTTTTAAAGCTGCGCAGGTCAGAGTCCTAGGATAGAAAAATCCTTGTTCAGAGAGACTTTCCCAGAATCATAATGCCTATTTTATCTTACTAAAGTTCTACAGGGTCTGTAGAATTCTTAGCTTGCAGTCATCACTCTAATGATCTAAATTCCCCTTTCTTATTCCTTGCGCATAGGTTCAGATTTTATGAGTGGTAAGTTGGTCTCATGCTCAGACAACACTCAGGTTTACATAACAAAACATGTTTATTAGGATCTTAGAGTACTTACAATTAGATTCAAATACACACAAGAATTTAATCAATTAAACACTAAACCAAACTGGTGAATACAAATGGACATTATAATAAATAATCAACAAGTCTAGCCTCTAAGTTAATCAATGATACACATAACATTCACAATACAAAAGTTCAAATCAGATTCTATCCACAATTCTAGCTTCCATACATTAATTTGGTCACACACATGAGCATAAGTTTTCAGACAACCAGTCCAATGAAAACACCAACAAATTACTAAGCATATTAGTCATTCAAAGTTCCCCAAGTATCTGTTCATAATCTCCTTTCCACTAGAAACTGATTCGCCCTTCTTTCTAATACTATTGGAAAATAAGTAAGAAAGTTCTGTACATTACCATCACTGTGTCTGATTACCATCTCCGCCTGGTCTGTCTTCTTTTGTTGGATAAGACTCTGCACTTCCATCAGTTTGTGTCCCCGTGGAGGTCATGTTGTTCATCCATTAAGGCCTTTCTTTGCACTTAGCGATGCTAGCGTTCTTCTCGATCTCTTGTGGGTCACTACAGTCAGCGTTTCCGACTTTGGGAAATAACTTTCCGCTGCCTTATTCCGGTAGGACTTCTATCGACGGCCCGAAACAATGGACGCCGACATTTTGCATACTGCCCGTCCGGTACCCATCAAGCATTCACGGGGAAAAGCTCGCTGTCCGACATCGTAGCACTTTCTTCTATTGGTCAGCAACCTCAGGTCCGAGCGAGAACAGGCACAAAACTCGAGACAGCAGCTTGCACGAATCCTTGTTTATTCTATCTCCGTTGCACTCTCTTTTTTGCTGCAGAGATCTTCACACGGCACCCTTGTGCCCTTAAACTGTTTTGTCACAACTCTTCTCCTCGAGGAGTGCTCTTTTCGGGGAACGCAAGCTCAATCCACCTTCAGCGTAAGCATTCACCTCAGGCATTACGCTAAACTGGGTGGCTAGCACGCAACCCTTGGACTTTTGTTTACACTGGATATAAATTTCACATAGAATACATTTTGATCGCTACAACTTACAAAATGAATTTCTTATTTAGACAAACAAAATTCATGTATCCTTTGTACTTCACATTAAAATTATTCATCGATGCTCCCTTTTTTACCATCAATTTGTTTCCTTATTATAGTACAAGTATCCAATTAGTTATTTTATTCTTGTTAAATCTTGAATGAAATAATTTTAATTAAAATTCCCCATCCAAGTTCTAACAAAGATCTTGAATTCTAGTTGTAAGACTTATACGTTGGTTAGACATAATTGGTAATTAATTTACGGAATTAACAACGCATATGAAGTATATTAATTAAAGATAACTTTAATTTCGGCAATGTCACATTGCCATCTTCAGGAACATAAAGATATGGTATGTGCACTAAGGAACTAACAAAGCAAATGAGGAAGAAAGTAAGAAACTACTTTTGTTCCTAAAGTCCTAATGGTGCCCTCTTGCGGGCTAATTTGGTAGTCTTGGCAGTTGGGCTGAAGTTCTCATAATGAAAGTCTCCCAAATTTGGGGCAGTTTCATGCACCCAAATTTGTTGAGGTTAGGAACATTTTTTAGAGCTGCTGAAGATTCTTTGAATAATCTTTCGTATTTAAACTTGCTGCGATGGATTATTTTTGTTTTCTTCCAACGAATTTTATGGTGGGTATCTAAGGCATGGTCTGCCAACCCAGAGCGGCTGTACTGGTGAAATCGGATGTAGTCTTGGTGTTCTGAAATCCTGATATTTGTTGTTCTGCCTGTTTGGCCAAAGTAGGACAATTTGCAGCTGCAAGGGACCTGGTATACACCAGGTAGGTCTAGGGGAAATGGTTGGTCTTTGGTAGAGCAGATAAGGGATGCCAACTTTTTATATGGTCTGTAACAGGAAGTAAGGTCATATTTTTTGAGGATATTAGTTATTTTTTTTCAGAGGTGCCCTGGATGTAGGGGATAGTGATAGACTTGGTGTATCACTATCCCCCCCCTCCACAATAAAGACTACACCAAGTCTATCACTATCCCCTACATCCAGGGCACCTCTGAAAAAATAACTAATATCCTCAAAAAATATGACCTTACTTCCTGTTACAGACCATATAAAAAGTTGGCATCCCTTATCCGCTCTACCAAAGACCAACCACTTCCCCTAGACCTACCTGGTGTATACCAGGTCCTTTGCAGCTGCAAATTGTCCTACTTTGGCCAAACAGGCAGAACAACAAATATCAGGATTTCAGAACACCAAGACTACATCCAGTTTCACCAGTACAGCCGCTCTGGGTTGGCAGACCATGCCTTAGATACCCACCATAAAATTCGTTGGAAGAAAACAAAAATAATCCATCGCAGCAAGTTTAAATACGAAAGATTATTCAAAGAATCTTCAGCAGCTCTAAAAAACGTTCCTAACCTCAACAAATTTGGGTGCATGAAACTGCCCCAAATTTGGGAGACTTTCATTATGAGAACTTCAGCCCAACTGCCAAGACTACCAAATTAGCCCACAAGAGGGCACCATTAGGACTTTAGGAACAAAATTAGTTCATTACTTTCTTCCTCATTTGCTTTGTTAGTTCCTTAGTGCACATACCATATCTTTATGTTCCTGAAGATGGCAATGTGACATTGCCGAAATATAGAAGTGATTCATTAAAGTTATCTTTAATTAATATACTTCATATGCGTTGTTAATTCCGTAAATTAATTACCAGTTAAAGATCTTGAATGAGGAAAAAAAATTTTCTTTCTCTAAAAAATTTTTACAAAATTTTTCCTTAAGCTATCCCTCAGTTCTCTGGGGAGAACCCTTCTATTTCGCTTGGGTCTGAATTCAAAAAAAAAATTTTTTTTTTATTTTTTCTAGGTGAGAACACATTCTGAGTCTTCAGTGACTGCTCTGCATATGCAAACAGCATTCGTATGCCCATCCTGCTTCCTTCGAGATATATACTTGTCACCTTTTACTCTCCTATAAGATCTCTTAGTCTTACTTTCAATGCTGACATAGTTAACTCCCAGTGTTCCTTTATAGATGGTATTCTGTCTCTCTTTTGTGATTTCTTCATCTACAGGTATCTTAACTTCGTTAGTGTCATCAGCATCCGGATTTTCTCTTTCTTTCGATGAGGAGGTTCCATCTGATTCAGATTGAATGCTAGCTGTCTGGTCTCTTTTTCCCTCAGTCAGCTCTACTTAATTCACACACTGAGACTTGTAGTTAAGGGGGATGTTTCCTTTACTCTGAGCTTGTGACTTCTGATCCCTCACAAAATTTTCTTTCTCCCAAGAAAACATAACTCCTTTCTTGCATAACTGCATGAGAAGTTATATTTTCTTAAAAAGTCCTCCCGTAAAATCAGCCTCAAATGTGGGAGAGTTTCTGGGCAAGACTATAAAGTTATGCCAAACATACAAGCCATAATCGGGCAATCCCACTTTCAGTCTTACCGATTTCGTAGCGTGAGTAGTAGAGGGGGATATTCCTAGAAATCTGATGGGTTTTCTTAGGCACTTAATCCTTCCCTTCAAGTGGGGCTCCAGTTTCTTGAAATAATTTTCTGAAATGATGGAAGCTTGGGAACCGGTATAAATTAATGCCCTGAACCCCTTCCCGCAAATTTCTCCATTCACTGTCATTCCAGGGAATTGTCCCTGACTCCGTTGCCCCTTTTCATTCGATTGCTTAGTGCAAATGTGTGAGGCTCTGAGTGATATTTTCCTCTTGAGTTTCCTTGCCTAACAAAGCAATCCTGGGTAAGATGCCCCATAGCACCTTGGGGGTTCTTGATAGTAATTCCTCTTATTATCTCCATCTGAGGACAAAGGAGAGATCATGTTGCATTTGGCAGACAGCTCTATCAATCTCTGCATCATGGAGTCCATTTTATCTAGTAGTATCGGTCCTTGTAACTTCTCAACTTCCCTGTGAATAAGATTTGTTGTTCTTTCATCCTGAAGGGAAGAACTCTCCTGACCTTTTCACAGAGGCTGATGTTAATTGACTGAGAACTGCGTCAAGACATTCCATAACCAGCTGCTGCAACTTCTCCAACTCTTGCCTGACTAATGAGCGAACCTCGCTAATATTAAAGACACCAGTAGTAACATTACAAATTGACTCGGTTCTATTCCCCTCGATTCTTCTCTGTACCTTGTTTCTCTTTCCTTTCCAGACCCTCTTTCACAGTATTGGGATCCCTAATAGTGTCTCTATCTTCCCTGATCAAATTAACAGGTCCAGCCGTGGCTGTGGGACAGATATCCCCAAGCAGCTGCTCTCTTTCTTTCACTGCTTCATAACATTCTTCCAAACTGGTTATGCCCTTTCCAAAGGCAGTTTCCCTCAATTCCTGCCTCAAACCTATTCTAAAGTGCTGAAAGACTGCCCAGTCTAAGTGGTGCTTGTCTTCACTAGATACACTTAGGGTACTTGTGAGAGTCAGTAGCCTGTTCCGAAAATCGGATACACCCTCCTTGTCCTTTTGCACCATTCTTTGAAGTTTCCATAGGTTTGGTGTTTGGTCCTACATTCTTCACCTTTGAAAATTGGGAAATGAGGATTTCCTTACAGCTTTGGTAGTTCAGGGTTTCAGGAGTTCAGAATGGGCAAGGAGTAAAAGAAACTGCTCTTCCCACTAGCTTACTGCATAGCAGAACAAGCAGTTGGAAGTCACTCTATCGTCCAATCTTTCAAAGTTCTTCAATTTACTCAAAAAACGTTCTTACATCATCAGTGTCCTCTCCAGAAAATTGAGGAAAAATCTGCTAGGGGTTTATTGTCCAAAAAAATTCTGAGTCATTTAATTCGGAGCTCGATGGGAGAGACATACTTGCACTTTAGTTCACAAGGATATACAAAGGTAATTTCTCAAAAAGTTTTCCTAATAAATTCCTGATTGCTGGGCATGAAACAAAGACCAACTCACTGTGATTGATCAAATAAACTTAAATTAATGGATCAAACCGTATCCTGTCAGCAGAGCCATTGTTTTCTCTAAAATTTTTATTGCTTTCCTTAATGTAATTTCATTCCCTATACTGTGATCTATCTCCCCTCCAGAATTTTCTAACCTTAAACTTCAAATTACCCTTTTGTAATTCCCCTATGAAGGTGAAAATTAGCCACCAAGTAAGAGTTAATTCTCTAGACCTTCTTTCTGGGGCCGTCTCCTTTTCAGACACTGACAAATTTGTTTTTTAAAGCTGCACCAGTCAGAGTCCTAGGACAGAAGAATCCTTGTTCAGAGACCTTCCCAGAATCTTAACACCTATTTTATCTTACTAAAGTTCTACAGGGTCTGTAGAATTCTTAGCTTGCAGTCGTCACTCTAACGATCGAAATTCCCTTTCTTATTCCTTACGCATAGGTTCGATTTTATGAGTGGTAAGATGGTCTCATGCTCAACAATTAGATTCAAATACACACAAGAATTTAATCAATTAAACACTAAACCAAACTAGTGAATACAAATGAACATTCTAATAAATAATCAACAACCTTAGCCTCTAAGTTAATCAATGATACACATAACATTCACAATACAAAAGATTCACAATACTAAAGATCAAATCAGATTCTATCCATAATTCTAGCTCCATACATTAATTTGGTTGTCGTTTTCAGACAACCAGTCCAATGAAAACACCAACAAATTACTAAGCATATTAGTCATTCAAAGTTCCATAAGTATCTGTCCATAATCTCCTTTCAACTAGAAACTGATTCGCCCTTCCTTCCAATACTATTGGAAAATAAGTAAGAAAGTTCTGTACGTTACCATCACTGTGTCTGATTACCATCTCCGCCTGGTCCGTCTTCTTTTGTTGGATAAGACTCTGCACTTCCATCAGTTTGCGTCCACGTGGAAGTCATGTTGTTCATCCAAGGTCTTTCTCTGCACTTGGTGATACTAGCATTCGTCTCGATCTCTTTTGGGTCACTATGGCCAACATTCCCGCTGCCCTATTCCGGTAGGACTTCTATCGACGGCCCGAAACAGTGGACGCCGACATCTCGCGTACTGCCCGTCCAGTACCCATCAAGCATTCACTGTGGAAAAACTCGCCGTCCAACATCGTAGCACTTTCTTCTATTGGTCAGCAACCTTGGGTCTGAGCAAGAACAGGAACAAAACTCGAGAGAGCTTGAAGCTTGTGAGAATCCTTCTTTATTCTATCTCTGTTGCACTCTCTTTTTCGCTGCAGAGATCTTCACACGCCACTTTCCCTTGTGCCCTTAAGCTGTTTCATCATAACTCTTCTCCTCAAGGAACGCAAGCTCAATTCACCTTCAGCGTAGGCATTCACCCCAGGCATTACGCTAAACCGGGTGGCTAGTACACGATCCTTAGACTTTTGTTTACACTGGATATACATTTCACATAGAATACATTTTGATTGCTACAAATTACAAAACGGAATTTCTTATTTAGACAAACAAAATTCTTTTTTTTTTTGTACTTCACATTAAAATTATTCATTTATGCTGCCTTTTTACAATTTGTTTCCTTACTATAGTACAAGTATCACTTAGTTGTTATTTTATTCTTGTTAAATCTTGAATGAAATAATTTTAATGAAATTTCCTCATTCAAGATCTAACATTGTGAAGGTCTCCTAATTATATAAACAGCTTACCCACATTGTCAACAACTGTCCTTCTAATGATTTCTAATTTCTTGGCATTAAATAAATGAAACCCCTTGTACACTGCACTTGAGAGGGGCTTTATTTCTTGTACTAGGCCAAATATGTGTGCTCATGTTTTCATACTATGAATGTAAAGCACAAGGTACTCTGGACTCACAAGAATGTCATATGTTGAATTCAACAGTTATGTTTGCAACTTCAAAGAGATTGCTGAAATGATAAATCCAGTACACTGCAAAAACTATCAAAGGCCTTATTTCAAACAAGCTATGGTCAGCACATAAAAAATTCAAGAAACTGGGAACAAGATTATGACAGACATTGCACAATACAGCTCAACAACGAACCACATGTTTGAACATTCGGCACAATGTGCACCATTAATTTAATGACAATTCTATATGTGACCGTTTATGTTTCAGGAATCAATCTGTTAATATAAGTTTATCAAATTAAAAAAATAGCCTACAAAGCATAGGAAACTGTTTGAATTAGACAATTTTTGCTTATCATTTTCCCCTTATAGTTCATACCAGAAGTAATATCATGGACAATTCCAACCACAGAAGCTTAATGAATGTAATAAAATACCCAATTAGCCTTGAGATAAGTGCTTTATAAAAGCTCGATGACAGTCTATCATGATCCTCTAATGAACCTAAAAAAAGTGCAGCACTATTTTATCATGAACCAGAACTAGATTTTTATGCTCCATTTAAACAGTCCTTTCATCTGATATATATATATATATATATATATATATATATGAAAGAATGATCATTAACTCGGTTAACATACATATTTTTATAAAGAAGTGAATGACTAGAACCAAGATTTAAATAAAAATTTTAATATAAAAACATGACTAGTTTCGGCTTGTAACAGCCTTCATCAGGTGACATTATAAAAGAAAGAAAAAAGAAAAAACACTAAAACACTGAAGCTTAAATAAACTATGAACATCATAGAGAGTCTCTATATATAACTGACATTAAATCGCTGTGACTGTATTTAAAGCTGTTCTTTTGTTAGTTGTTGGGAAAGTCCGTGCTAGTAGCATCTTGTAATGCCAGTACATGATTACAGCTGAATGAAATCTGGGAGGTTGCAGCTCAAGTTATTATTTCGACAAAAAGTAATAAGTTTACTGCCGAGCTTGAAACAGACAATTCCTTGCCTTTTCTTGATGTCAAACTGACTCGCTCTTCTGGTAAACTCAAAATATCGATATATAGAAAGCCCACACATACCAACAGATATCTGCATAGTCAGTCCCATCATCACTTCCCTCCTCATAAGCTTGGAATAATTTCCACCTTGGGACATACAGCTCATTCTCTTCTGGATGACCAAAATGAACTTCTTAAAGAAATAAACCATCTCAAAACTTCTTTCAAAGTTAATGGATATTCCAAGAGAATTGTTGAAAGATTCCTTCTTAATCCTCCTAGACATCACTCAGAAGATTCAAAGGCAATATATCTATTCCTTACATAAGTACAGTTTCACATAAATTAGCAAAAGTTATAAGAAAATACAATATCAGAACCTTGTTCACTCCACTTCCAAAGATCCGTTTCTTAATAAGCCACCCAAAACCTTGTCATCATCAACTCAAATACCCTGGTGTATATAAAATATTGTGTGATTGTGATATTCCTTATTTTGGGCAGACAGACAAATCTGTCGAATTGTGTATGGAAGAACACATGAGGGACATTACTTACAAGAGACAGCAAGCCAGTGCATTATCAAGTCATATCCTTTTCTCGGCTAATCCTAATGATGAAAGCCAAAGTCACAAAGTCTGCTGGGAAAAATCTACTAACATCTTCCGTTGCAATGATGAACTAGAAAGAAAAATCGTGGAATAGAGAAATCATCTTCAATCCTGTTCATCTAAATAATAACTTGAGCTACAACCTCCCAGATTGTCATTCAGCTATAATCATGTACTGGCGTTCACGAGATGCTACTAGCACACACTTTCCCAACAATACAACTAACGAACAACCACAACGATTTAATGTCAATTACGTATAGAGACTCTCTATGATGTTCATAGTTTATTTACGCTTCAGAGTTTTAGTGTTTTTTCTTTTTTCTTTCTTTTATAATGTCACCTGATGAAGGCTGTTACAAGCCGAAACTAGTCGTGTTTTTATATTAAAACTTTTTACTTAAATCTCGGTTCTAGTCATTCAATTCTTTATATATATATATATATATATATGAGGTTTTGGTTTAGTTTTATTTGGATTTATAGTTGAAGCAACTCAGGCTATGAGGCCAGTGAATTGTCTATTAATTGCATGTTGTATTCTAATGGCCAGTTTGCCTGTTTTGCAGCAGAAAAAATCCTGCCACCTCCATATGAGACTGGAAAAAATAAATAAGTGGTCTTGTGAGAGGTCTGAATCGTAACATAAAAGCTGAAATTTTAGGATCTGGACTATCAAGGTTGATACACCCTGAAAAAAAAAAGCATGAAGAAAACCTTGATTCGAAAACATATCACCAAAATTTAGAATTAATTTTTCCTATTACAAATCATGACTGTGTTTTACAATGATGCTAACATATTAATGGAAGCATGATAGATAAAACATGATAACAATAAATGACATGCAATAATGTATCAAAGCTTAATTCAAAGGATATGCTTCTACACAAAATAAATAATATTCTTTGTTTCAGCAGTATCTGCTATCTATACGAAAGAATGCCATCAGAATAAAGTTTTACTTCTTAAATACAATATTACAATGAACAGAGGTGGAATATCCAAGGTGACTTCAGAGTAATATAAAATGTTGCCGCTTTTTATATAAGGAGCACAGTAAAGCTATTAGATCACGATTATGAGGATCTCAAAATATCTGGCAAGTTTGAGAGCACTTAGTATCAAGTATGAACAGTGTTCTATGCCCTTCTTGTGAAGCCTTAAAATTTTCTCTTTGCTATCGACTCCACATTAAACTTCATTTAATTAAAAATTTATTATTATTATTATTTAGGCCTCCAACGAGTCAAAAGACTCATCGCGGGAGGTCCTTCCTAGGAAACACATGTCTACCAAGACTTAACGTGGGAGGTCTAAATTTAGAGTTACAAGGTAGAGATAAAAATTTAATTGATATGTTAAGTTCAATAAAAACTTTCCAACAATACTTACTTTTATTAAAGAAAAATATAAATGACAGCGAATTTAGACATCTCCCATATTTATTAAAATTTTTTGAACAAAATCAAGAAATGCTTCGCTATGATTTAAAAGAATTTATTCATGAAATAGAATTAGTTGAAGAAGAAATAAATTCAAGATTTATTAAAGATTTTAATAAAACTGAAATGATTGTATCTTTTATCAATAATCCATTTCAAGAAAACTTGAACATCACAGAAATTTCAAATAAAATTAGTGGGCTGTTTGATATAAACCAAGCTGAAGTAGAACTTGAGATAATAAACATTCAGAATAGTTTACATTTAAAATCAATAAACAATGAAGTCATTTGGAAGTGTGCACATGAAAAATTCCCAATATTAACTGATATTGCAAGAAAACTTCTGTAGTGTTTTGGATCGAATAGAACTTGAACGCATAGAACTTGAGATAATAAACATTCAGAATAGTTTACATTTAAAATCAATAAACAATGAAGTCATTTGGAAGTATGCACATGAAAAATTCCCAATATTAACTGATACTGCAAGAAAACTTCTGTAGTGTTTTGGATCGACACACTTATCAGAATCCGTTTTTTCAAACATGACCGTCATAAAAAATCAATTAAGAAACCAAATTACAAATAATGATTTGGATGATTGTCTGCGATTTGCCACTTCTTCATATCAACTTAACTATGAAAATATTGCAAGGTCCAAACAATGCCAAATTTCACATTAATCAACCAGCATTTCCTGTAACTTGTGAGTTTGTAATCAATCTGTTGTTTTTTCTAACTTTGGTTTTCCAAAATAGAGAAATAAATATTTTATTCCAATATATTTTTTGTTGTTGTTGTATTAAAATAATTAAAAGTGATAAATAAATTTTTAAATACACAAATAAAGTTTTTAGTTGTGTGTTTTTTTTTTTTTTAGTTGTGAGGGTACATGGCAGGAATTTGATAATGGTGATGATGTTTATTTGTGCGTAATCAGATATCAGGTTGGGGGAACGTGATCTATATAAGAGAGTAGATCGCCGAATAACTTTTATAGAAAAGTAGCTCGCATAGTAAAAAAGGTTGAACACCACTGCCATATGTCAACACAGATGCTATATAGTCGCTCAGATGATGGGTGATGTGCCACATCAGTGTTGTAACCATAGTAATTACTGAATAAACCTGTAGCAATTAATTCATTTTATATGTTTCATAAAAATTAATGTAATAAAAATTTAGCATACTTCTGTGATATGTAAAAAGACATTTACATATCACAAAGATTTTAGTGGCATTAAACAAATAAACAAATTATTTTTGAAAGAAAGGGAACATAGCATTCTTTTTAGCCTAGTGAAAGAAAAAAAAATTGTAATTATAACAATGAGATGGTAGAAATCCATACTTTATGACTTTAACTTGTATTATTATACAAATTAACAAAATATATTAGGAAGATGGCAGTATAACCACCAACCGCTCGGCCAGCCTGGCTGAGTGGTTAGCGTATCCGCTCTCCAGCCAAAAGGTTGTGGGTTCGAATCCCGCCGTGGGCATGGATGTTTGTGAGTGTCTGTGGAAATACTAGTGGTGGTGGTCGGCAGTAGATGGTGTTGGTATAGCTGCAGTAAGTTGGTGGATTGAGCAGTGGAGACAGAGTTGTAGAGTAGGTGCCCTCCCTCGATGAGTCCTCGACTCCCTGGAGGTGTCAAATAATAATAATAATAATAAAATAAACATCAACACTGCTTTTTTAAATAACAAAACCTGTGGTGCGTTCATAATTAGAAAAAACACACATATAAACCACAGTGAAAATTATTTAATTGTAAATATTTCATCCTAAGTATCTTAGGACATCATCAGTACAGTATTTAAACAAAATTAGGAATAACATACAGTTAGGGTGCAAGATTACAATAGAATCTCATGAAAACGTGCATAACGTGTTAAAGTAGTACAAAAAAAAAAAAAAATAAATAAATAAAAAATTATTTAACACAATTTTGTATGATAATTTCCCATACTTTAGGAATAGTAAGAACGTTGTTGTGGTTTAGGTTTGGTCTGTGTAGTAGGGCTTCAGAACTTTCTTTGTATAAATGTTCATGTTTAATTAAAGATCTATGTAAAAGTTTTAGCCTTTTCCCAATGGATCCAAAAAAAATCCAAACCATAGGATCCATTGGGAAAAGGCTAAACTTTTACATAGATCTTTATTTAAACATGAACGTTTATACAAAGAAAGTTCTGAAGCCCTACTACACAGACCAAACCTAAACCGCAACAACGTTCTTACTATTCCTAAAGTATGGGAAATTATCATACAAAATTGTGTTAAATAATAAATGTTTTTTTTTTTTTCTTTGTACTACTTTAACACGTTATGCACGTTTTCATGAGATTCTATTGTAATCTTGCGCCCTAACTGTATGTTATTCCTAATTTTGTTTAAATACTGTACTGATGATGTCCTAAGATACTTAGGATGAAATATTTACAATTAAATAATTTTCACTGTGGTTTATACGTGTGTTTCTTCTAATTATCAACACTGCTTAGCCCAATGACTGCAAATCAATTACTTGGCTTAGAATGTCTTCACATGATGAGACATCATACCTACTTACTCAAGGTCTGAAGCACTTGAAAAAAGTTCCATGTTTGATCTTTAGCAGGATTTTTATATAAAAAATTAAAATTAAAAATTAAATAAAATTAAATGATCCTTATACCTATGGTAGTAATGTACTGTAAGTTTGCAACATTTCGTTGGGGGGGGGACCATATGCACACACAAATTTGAACTGTAATATATAAAATCAACATGAAGAAATTTCTAGAGAACATTAGTTTGAGTAATCATTATGTTTCCTTGTTCAATACATTTTTGTTTATAACTGCTTAGCTTTTCTTCTATTGATTTTGTTTTTAGTTCTTTTAAAATGTCTTCATTCCTTGAACAAGGAAACATAATGATTACTCAAACTAATGTTCTCTAGAAATTTCTTCATGTTGATTTTATAAAAATTAGCCAGTAGTATCACAGCTGAAATTTGCGTGTGCATATGGTTATCCCCCCCCCCCATGAAATGTTGAACATGTAAACCAAATATGGATGGATAATGAGACTGGAACAGACCAATATAGTCTATACCCATAATTAGTGTTATGGTGTTTCCTTAAATTAATATTTCCAGAAAGATAATGCAGAAAAAAAGAATATATAATTTGAAGTGTGTTAAGGCTTAAATGCTGGGAAAAACACATGATAAAAGTTTAATGGGGTGAAACAGCACTAGGAAATTATTAAAAATAGCATTTAACGCTTCCATGATTTATTACTCATTACTTGATTCATGTTTTGGATGTAGCTAACAGTTTGTCTCCCTGATGATGAATGAAACATATTGGAGTTTTTAAATAAAATTCTGTATATTTTATGTTACATGTGTATGCTGTGAAAGTTTTTGAATAGGAAAAAATAAAGTCAAAATCAAGTTTAGTGAATAATCAAGAAAAATAAGTGGTTTAAAAGGAAAAAACATACAGGAAGTAACAAACTCAATACAGACCAAGAACAACGAGCTGAGAAATATTTATGGGGGAAAAAAAAAGTAATTAACTTCTGGTTTGTTTTGACATGTTTGCAATAATAAAAGTAATATAATTAAAATATGAATGCAAAGGGTCAAATGAACTTATGAAACATATATTACACTATGCAGAAATAAATAAAACAAATGAGCACTTTGCAAAGAACATTAAGACTCAGTTTTTCATTTTCCCAAAGTGTAGGGATAATGAAATTGCCAGTTAAGTTCAAAAAGAGTACTGATATGTAGCAATCCAGCAACTGCAAGTTACTAACAAAACTACAATTTTATTGATACTGCTTGCAAGAGTGCAGCATGTGCTAATTCTGTTAGTACTTTCTTTTCTTCTATTCTTCCACATAAAAAAAATTAAATGGTTATGTAAATTACATACAAAGCCACACAAAGCCAAAAAGAATAACAGTTATATCTTGTTTCTGACATTATATAGGCAGATGAATGCCATTCTCTTTTGTTACTATGACAAACTTTCAATTTATTAATTTTAACAAAGTTTAAAATAATCATAATTTCTACAATAAAATTATGAGTACAGGTTACACGAAAGGTAAATAAAATGAGGAGAGTGGGATGGAAAACACAGAAGTACGTATTTCAGTACAACAGTAATAAAATTAAAACTAAGCTTTACAAAAAAATCTTTGCTTTTTTCCAATTAGGTTAAAGATTTTAAATTTTAAATTAGAAAGAGTAACAAATCAGATATACCTAAATAAATCAAAAGATCAGTATGGTGGTGATCTTTAGTGCAGAATTTAAAACTGAGCAGAAAAATAATGTGAGACTGGACAACAATGTGGAAGATGAAAATCAAACACTTGAACAAACATATATCAAAAAGTAGAAATAAAATCATAAGTACAACAAAACAAACTTAAACAATGAATTTAAAGATTATGAATTTTAAAAAAGTCTAAAATTTCAAATTTTAAATTAAAATGTTAAAATAATTTTTTATTTCAAATATTTCTTATTTTTAATTTACATACTAAATCTTTGGTACCATAGTATCAGTTTCTGAATGGGAAGGATATTAGCAATGCATATGATAGAATTTGTAAAAATGCTTGAGTAATGAATACCTGAATGTATCCCCTAGGGTTTGAAGAACAAATAGAGTGGGAGTGAAATGGATGGGCAACCTTATTAAGCAAGATAACAATCAAAAAAGATGATGTGGAAGAAATACTGTGAGAATAAGAATGAGATGAGTTATGAAATATATAAGGTGCAGGCCAGAAAAGTAATGAATATTGTGTAGAAAGCTAAATAGGAGTATGAAAAGAAATTGGCTATGCAGGCCTAAGCTAAGGCAATCCAAAAGAATTTTGTCATTATACTGCAAGCAAAATAAAGAATGAATGTGGATAAATAACTTTAGTGAATACAGATGGTACTTACTACTGTGCCAGAAGCTGATGAGATTGTTTAATTAATGAGTTCTCACTTTACTAAAGACATACCAACCAGGCGTATGTAACATGGTACACAGTGTTGCTATTACACTGGATGAAGAAATAGAGGTGCATGAAGTTGAAGAGTTGTTGCATGACTTGGAAAAGAATTCAGCAAATGAGGAACAGATGGAATAGCAGCACATACATTAAAGGAATGTTCAGCAGAAATGACTAGGACCCTGACATGTTTGTATAACAGGACAACAACAGGAAGTTTGTACAACAGGAATGGAGAGAATGTCTTATAGCTCTGTTCTATAAGGAGTGGTGGTGGAAATGAGTTGACAGAAAAGCTATATTTCACAAAAAACAGCATGGGTTTACTAAAGGATGGGTAATATATTAGCAATCTGCTCATATTTTATAATACTTTTACTAATGAGTTGGATAAAAGGAAGGGATACACTATAATACTGTTCAATTTTGATAAGGCATTCGATAGGATAACGTGAAAGGCGTTGCATAAACTGAAGAATATGGGATTAGAATAGAAAACAATGGCTTGAATAAGTGGGTGACTGTGGATAGGTATCTAAAAGTGGTATTTGGTGGGTGTGAACGTAACAGACACACTTAAAGTGACCAGTGGTGTTCCTAGGGATCAGTCCTTAGACCATAGTTCAATCTATACCTTAATGATATTGGGAAGGACCTGACAGAAAATGTTCAAGTGTTGATTGATACAAAGATAGGCAGGGAAGTCAGGGATGGTACTGATATACAGTGATTACAGAATGGTTTGAATAACCTGGAAAGGTGAGCTAATGATAATGTAATGGTTATCAATTCAATGTTGGAAATCTCATCATGTACTTTGGCATGATGAGATTTCCAATAGCATATTATACTGTGGGAGTATGTTACAAGAAATTGATGAGGCTAGACACTCACTCACTGCTCTGTGAGTCAGTATCTGCACTGGTGTGCATGATCTACAGCATTTCCTAAACTTTTCCTATGACGGAACGCTCCACAAATTCTGAAATTTTAACAGAACACCTTGGTTATTTTGTAACATATTAATTAACAATTATTAATTAATTATTAACATATTATAATATTAATAATTAATTATGGCATAATCATAAAGAGTATTAGTACACTTATGTATATGGTGTGACATGTTGACAAATATAAAATTACATTTAAATTACATATCAATCACTGGACTTATGAAATCTTGTAGCATATTGTAGTTTCCTCAGGCCAACATCATTAAATTAATTTGTGCTGATTTTCATTGATATATCCCATTCTGATCACCAAAAATTTATAATATTATAAGTAATTACGAGTGAATGCAGACTTTTTCTCCTGTGTGCTGGTAGTTTTCCCTCCTTTTGTACATCCTGGAGATCGCTTTGTAGGCTGGAGGTGGATGAATCACTATTTGTTGCATCACAAACACCTTCAGTAAGAGATTTCTTAATACCAAAATTAAACAAAGTCCCTTGTCTCTTATTCATATTAAAATTTAAATCTGCAGGACTATTACTTTTAAAAAATTATGGCGCTATGATTTCAAAACCTTCACTCTACAATACGAACTTGCGAAGAAAGTATTCAGTATTACTAGATTTGAGAACCAGATACAGACTACTTTGATCTTCAATTTTAGTGGAAAATTTGTCTTTATACTTCCTTGCTGATTGGTCACTAACATTTGCAATACAGATGTTATTTCTTTCAGTTTTGAGAACAGAGGATATGCCACCCATTGTTGTAATCGGCTTGCAGGCAATTTTTATGATCGGATTTCATGAATTCATGAATATTTCCGTGTTTAAAAATATGTCGCTTAGTCACTGACATTTGCCACACAGATGTCATTTCCTTCCGTTTTGAGAACAGAGGATACACCGCCCATTGTTATAATCCGCTTGCAGACAATTTTTATAACCGGTCATAAACAGTGGCATTCCCTTTCCCAAATGTTGAAAGGTTTCGACGTCTGAAAATTAATGATACGCAGATGTTAATAGGTGTTCTGGGCTGAGCTTTTCAACATATTCACGAATATTATTCTCCTCAGAATATTTCCACTATAAATGCTTAGAAAACTAAAATGACAAATTCCAGGAGAACTTCTCGTGGAACACTTATTCACCTTCTGCAGAACACATTTTGAGAAAACCTGATCTACAACATCCATTGATGACTCATTGACTTCCTGATGATAGGTTTTGTAATTTATTACTGGTGGTAGAGATAATTTTGGTATTAGAATATCTGAAGATGTGTTTGATGGCTTTGTAGATGTTATGAATGCAATGTTCCCTCTTGAGCTGTGCATATGTGCCCATGCACAACCAGTCCAACAGGGAGCACAGATGAATAGTAACTGTGCATAAAAAGTTTTGGTTTCAGAATTTCTAATTTATGGTCAATAATTTTTGAACATACTATAAAAACAAATTATACGATAAATCATACTTTCCACTTATTTTATTTAGTAATTTCTTCAATGTCTTCACTCCAATATTACTCTAACCTATTCTAACTTAATACACTCTAATTAGTTACTTTTACTTAGTGTCATGTGGGTGAAATGATGCTGACATCAGGAAGTAACAGAGGCATATTTTCTTAGTGTCCACTATCTAGACAGAATAGTCACTCAAACTGATGCAAACCTCGATGGATTTTTGTATCTACACATATTTAAATAAACTATTGAATCGTCAGTTTTAAAGGTTATAGCTAGATGAAAAAAAAAGGGCAATTAATGAGAAACGTTACATTAACGATTTCAGTGTATGAACTTCTCAATATGTCACTGTTGAAATTAAAGCAGAAAAGTACTGTAAATTTATTTAAATTTGGGTGGTTGAACAAATGTGTTGAAATGACAATGACAAAGGACAACTCGAGTCTGTGATTGGAAGCTTGCACACAGAACGTTTTTCATGCGCACATGGGCTGACAAAAATTTGAGGGAATAGTGTATGAATGTATAAGAATTTTAAGTCAGCAATAACTGATGACTATCATTTTTGAGTGAAGGAACATGATTTTGGCCAAATGAATAGCAAAGTCAAATAGCTTTGGGGAGCTGAAAACAGATGATATCTAAAGATATGCTCTGGAAGTTTTTCCACTTGGTTATATTATAAATTAAAGATACCCAGAAATTATATACCTGGTTTAATCCTTCATCCAGGATGCAATCCTAGCTCGCCTCCTTGTGGTGCACCCTGGATAATGCTAAATGAGTTAGAGCGACCTTGGCAGCCAGTCCATCCATGGATCTCCTGGCTACTAACTACATTCAGCAATCAGAAGTGAATGGCTTGAATTACCAACCGACTAGAAATCTCGGACCTCAAGTCCAAATCTGTCATCTTAACATTGAAGGAATTAGCAAATCAAAATGTGAATACCTTTCAAACTTATTTCAAACAATACCTTTCCTTCTTGACCAAAATATAGATTGTACTCCTCCAGGAAACACATGCTGCTACTGAAGAAGACTTGTACAGAAGAGAGAGAATATATGGCTACCAGCTTGTAAGAGCAACTTACCCCCATGCATATGGCATAGCAACATGTGCCCACAACAACATTTTTTGCCATATGCTATATAAATAATAAATCCTTTATCCAAGTGTAAGTAAAAAGTTCGTGCCTGAAATATAATCAGGACTGGGGCAACTTGCATATAGAAGCTAATGACTTAACATCACTTGCCTTAGTATCCCATAATGCAAAGTACATATCCTTATGTGCTTTGCATTATGGTATGAATTATGGGAAGGGTCACTAGACCGGTTTCGACCTTTATTGAGGTCTTGTCAGTGGGAGCCAGACCCAGAGGTGATACTAAGGTTGAAGTAACACCGAAGTCCCACTGATGAGACCTCAATAAAGGTCGAAACCAGTCTGAGTAGTGACCCTACACGTAACATTATACATACTTGTAAGGATATGTGCTTTGCATTATAGGATACTAAGGCAAGTGATGTGAAGTCATTAGCTTCTATATACGAGTTGCCCCAGGTCCTGATTATATTTCAGGCGCAAACTCTGTTTGCTTACACTTGGATAAAGGATTAAACCAAGTATACAATTTCTTGGTATCTTTAATTTAAAGATATGCTCTGTTTTCACATACTCCGTTTTGTTCCTAAAAAAATTTCCATTTCAAAAATTCCAAACTGTCCTTATTTCAATAGTGCTGTTTTCATTTATTAAAATAAAATACAGCACTTAAATAAATTATAAAGGACATTAGTTAATACAGGGTGGCCATAAATTAACTTTCCCTCTTTGGAGGTATCTGTAGATAAAACAAATACACAGAATGAGACCACATTTTATATTGAGACTTTGGAAGGCATGGGGAGATGAATTCCCCGAAAAAAAGATTTAGCACCAAAGGTTGCCGATAGGGGAAATATTGGCGCTGGCGGAGCCGAAAGCAGGCAAATATTTGCAGTAAACGCAGGTAAAAAATATTATGCAAATTTTACTGTGTGTACGTGAGAGCAGCACCACCAATTCCACTTAAAAAGGGATTTGAAACGTTCAGGCAGTTATTCAAATGACTGACGAACTGTGCTCAATATGAGTCCTACCTTGTCTCAGCATGCTTTACTTATTAAGTTGTTTTACCCGTGTGTAGAAGCTTAAGTGCTGTGAGGACATCATGATGGATGCTTAATGGATATACAATCCATTAAGCCTCCAACATACGTTGTTTTACCTTAAACAGTGCAATGCCGTAGCGGCCCTTCGGGAGTTTAGAAGGCTTCATAACCTGCGTACAGGTCCTATGTCAGCTGTAGCACTGAGAGCTATGATTAAGAAGTTTGAAGAAACTTGATCACTAGGAGTTAGATCTGGCAGAGGACAGAAAGCAGTGCAAGAAGAGACAGTAACAGACGTTGCTACTGCAGTGTTCGACAACACAGGGACCAGTACTGGTCCAAGCGCTTGTGCCATAGCTCGCTAACTTGATATGGATTATGGTACAGTCTGGAAAATCTTATGGAAAATGCTTCTCTTCTATCTGTATAAGTTCAGTCGTGTGCAAGCACTAACTACCGCAGATTATGATAAGCGCATGACGTTCGTGCTAACATTTCTTGCCCGAATGGAGGTCGACAATGACTGGCCTTGGAGAATATTGTGGGGTGACGAGGCTCATTTTTATCTGAATGGGTCGGTCAACATTCAGAACTGCAGAATTTGGGCATCTGAACATCCCCAAGTGATCCAGCAATACCACTGCATTCTCCAAGTAACCTTGTGGTGTGGCTTCACAGCCGATTTCATAATAGGACCATACTTTTTTGAGCATATTACCCCTACAGGTCCTGTAACCTGCTCCATTACTGGAGTGATTTATCGACGAATGCTGGAAAAGTTTGTCTTTGCTGCATTGCAGGAATGACAATGTTTGGACTCCATAATTTTTATGCAGGATGGAGCACGGCTACACATTGAACGTTCAGTACAGCGCCTTTTACGTAGCATTTCAGTAATGAGAGGGTTATCAGTCAGTTCTTTCCGACGGCATGGCTGCCTCGATCCCCAGACATCACTCCATGTGACTTTTGGCTGTGGGGGTATTTGAAATCCGTTGTGTATGTTGGTGGCATTCCCAACTTGCATGTCTTGAAAGAGAATATAAAACGGGCTGTTATGACCATCCAATCTGACTCCTTAGGCTCAGCTGTAGAGCATGTCGCACGCTGGATGCAATTTGTTGTACACAAGAAAGGTCAGCATATTGAAAATCGTGTATGTGGTCCAGGGGACCCTGATTCTGATGAATAAAACATTATTCCTGTGAGTTCAATCACTACATTGATTTCTGTCTCTCTCACAAGTTGTTTGTTGTTTTAGTTTAATTATTATTATTATTATTATTATTATCATTGTAACATGCCACATATCCAGCTGGAGTGAGTGACACAGCTGTCGCTTACACCGTCAAAATATTATTCTATTTTATCTGCCTTTAATGTAATTATCCCATTGTTTTTGGCTCCGTGAGTGCCAAAATTTCCCCTATGAGCAACTTTCAGTACTTTTTTTTTTTTTTTTCGCAGAAATCATCTTCCCATGCGTTCAAAAGTTTCAATATAAAATTTGGTCTCATTCTATTTATTGGTTTTAGCTACAGATGCTTCCAAAGAGGGAAAGTTATTTTATGGCCACCCTGTATATAAGTGACAAAATATTTTAAACATTACTTTAAATAGGTTAAACAATATTAGGTAATATTTAATAGTTATTAAAACAAAGAAGTCCTTGGAAAATTTTTCTATGCTCCTGCCGAAAATCACTGGTTTGATAGCTTTATAAAAAAGCTATCAAACTTTATAGCTTTATAGTTTTTTATAGCATATAAAAAGTTTCATTGTTACAGAAGATAAAATATAATGGTTCTGAATTAAAAAACAGTATATACAGTTGATTCTTGATTCTCATATAGCAAACTACAAACTCCTGGTCAAATCTCTCTCTGAGTTCAATGCAGTGCTGAAGGAAATCCATTATAGCAAGCTATCCACTATAACAAACTATTAATGTGATCCTTAAGAGTTTACGATAGCAAGAGTCAGCTGTACAAATACAGAGATTAAATGCAGAAATAAAGGATATTATAAATCCATACTCTTTTCCTAGACAAATGGTTCAATTTTGAAATTTAAAAGTTCCAAAATCGACCAGAGATCTTATGAGAATACAGCCTACACCATCAGAAGTTCCTTTGTATTGCACTGCTTAAGAACCAAAATGTTTATCTTTTATTAGGGCTTCTGATTAAGGTTTCACTATTTTAATTTCTTTATTTAAATAATTTAATTATGCCAAATACAAGACTTTATCCAGTGTTTTTAAATTTTTTTACAAAAAATTAATCTTTTTTCAACTGTTAAAAATATTTTTATAAAAATTAGAAGAAAAAAAATTTAATGACTCAGATAAAAGAAAACCATGATGAACAAAGAAAATCAGCTACTGAAACAAACTCAAAATCAACATTAACAGAGTTCAAGATTAGCACAAACATAAGAGGCATCAAAGGAAAAGAAACTGAACTAGATAAGTACCAGTTCCGTTTCTGGTACTTATTTTTAATTTTTGATAATTGGTGTTACCAAGAGGAGACAAAAACAAGGCAAATTTTTCTAAGCAACAAATACAATATGTTATATTCAGACAACAACAACAATCAGGTAAAAGAAGTGGTAGTTACAGTATTCAACGCAAAATATGAGAATAATTCTTGAATGCCAGGCATCATCAAGTATACAAGAGTAATGTGAGCAATGGGGAACTGGATGATGAGATGTATTTGTGTCTAAGGTCCCATAGAAAGTTCTACTATGGAGGAAGAGGAATTTTTCAAGGCATTAGAGAATGCAGCTGACATAAAGAACAAGAAACAGTTAGTCTTTGTTGGAGATCTAAACAGTAGAGTAGGAAATGATTACCAGACATATAAACATGTTTTGGGAAAATTTGGAGAATAGCACAAAGTTAAAAATAATGTTAAATACCTGCTGGATTTCTGTTCCGAACATGAACTAGTTATTGCTAACATCATGCTCCAACATAAACATGTGCTCAAACTCACATGGAGAAAAGATGCAAGAAATAAGGAAGTCTCACTGACTATATTATCGTTAATAGTATCATCTTCATGCTGGTTCTGGACACAGGATTTGAAAAAGTGAGTATCACTAGTTTTGAGCAATATAAAACTGAATGTCATATTGAAAATAAAAGGATATAACAAAGTTTTAAAATGAATCAAAGTTCAGCAGCTTTCAGAAGTGAACTTCAGACTCAAATACACAAATATTATTAGAGAAAAGAGTTAGAAAACAAGACCCAATTTTGGAGATTTATTAGCCAACTCTGTAGAAAACATTGACTGATTCAGCCAAAAAGGAATGTCATGGGGTTATCTGCAAGGACAGAAAAATCAGAACTCCATGGAAGACTCAGGAAGTTTATTGAGGCAGTCAAGGAAAAGAGGAAAGTGTATCAAAAGTTCTTGGAAAGTAAATCAGCTCGTGCTCTGAGCAAATACAGAGAAAAATGTAAGAACTAAGAACACGAAACACTGCACAAAACTAGCTAAAGTAAATCACAAGAAGACTTTGGTAAAACATAGAAAATAAATAAAAGGAAGATGTCAAAATTCAGAAGCTATTGAAAAGCTTAAAAATGGAGGAAAGAATACTGCAAAAGGATCAGAGCCGATAAAGATTACAAAGATATTTTACATGTCTGAAGTAATTATTACATTTTGAAAGGCTGCTAAATGAAACAAGCAGTGACAGCATGGTGGTATAAAACACTCAACAAGTGTGCAATCAGGAAGACATATCAATACTTGTAGAAAAACCATCAAAAAACCAACATGAAAAGTCAGCTGAGTAGATGATATTCGATTAGAAATGCAAAGTATGGAGGTATAAAAGTTTTACAGTGACTACACTGCACAATTCAGAAGGACTGCTCAGAGGACCAAATTCCAGGTGACTGAATTTGATCTCTCATAGGTATCTATTTGTAAAACAGGAAATAAAACCGAATGCGAGAATTTACAGAGGAATCTCCATAATCAGTGTTCTTGGTAAGATTTATGCAAGCATACTTCAGATAAGGCTAAGAAAAATTGTAGAAGAGAAATTTGGAGAACAAGCTGGGTTCACATGCCAAAATAAAGCTTATCAAGATCAGATTTTCACTTTAAGACAAATAGTGGAGAAATCATGGGAATATGACAAGGATTTGTATTTAAATTTTGTAGATCTGGAAAAGCTGTTCAAAACTTTACAGTTGTGATATAATTGAGACATTACATCAAACAATGCATAGTTTATGTATTACATAGCTATATTTATTTTTGACAGCTCCATTAAGTCGCACTAATTTGTTCGTGCATATGTGAACAAATATGTAAACAAATGCAAAGCTGTCAAAAATAAATACAGCTATGAATGTCTAAGTCAAGACCTGTATTACATTTTAAATCTTAAACTATGGTCAGTCATTCTCAACATCTCCAAAGCTGCAGCAAAAATGGAATTCAGAAAAGTCAAATATCGGCAACTGAAAAAATTTGAAATCTTCTAACATCATAGTACAGTGAGCCAACCATGACTACATCGTTGCAAAGTTCTAAGCTTATCATTGCTCACCTTAATGGAAGAAGCTGTCAATGAATTAAGTAAAGCTCATAACTTTGCTGTTACACTGAGACAAGTTCCAAAAGTAGAAATAGTAGCATATATTGAAACTGGAATATACAAGCTACCTCATATTATAGCCAATAACATCGTTTGGATGTAGCAAAAATCCTAACCAAATCCAAACCTACCAAAAGCAGTATTCCACTAAAAGAAATCATAGCTTGAAATGACCTATACATTACAAAAATATTGTTATAACCAAATCAAACCAATGTAACACTACTGTGGTAATGAATCGAACAGAATATTGAATACAGATGGTATACGAGTGTCGGAATCTAAGGAGATTATTCGGTTAGTGAGTGCTCACTTTGCTAAGATATATCACCCAGGTGTATGTATCATGGTGCACAGTGCTACTGGTACGTTTAATGAAGAGTTAGAGGTTCATGAAAATGAGGTTGAAGAGCTCTTGCATAACTTGGATAAGAATTTGTCAATAGGGATGGATGGAATATCAGCCCATTTGCTAAAGGAATGTTCAGCTGAATTGCTTAGGCCTCTCACACATTTGTAAACTTGAGTCTCAGCTCAGGAATGATACCACAGGAATGTATGATAGTTCCATTACACGAGGGTGGTGCAAAAACTGATGTGTCTAACTACCGACCTATTAGTATCTCTGGTGTGGTAGTAAAGATTTTAGAGAAGTTGGTAAGAACTCACATACAGAAATGGGTAGACAAGCATTCTCTACTCTGCAAGGAACAGCATGGGTTTACTAAAGGAAGGTCATGTTTTAGCAATCTGCTCATATTTTAAAACAATGTTACAACCGAGTTGGATAAAGCGAATGGATACACTATTATAATGTTGGATTTTTCTAAGGCATTTGATAGGATACCACACGACAGGCTGTTGTGTAAACTGGAGAATATGGGATTGAAATATAATCTATTGACTTGGATCAGGAGGTAGTTGACAGACAGATATCAAAAAGTGGTATACAGTGGGTGTGAATCTGCCAGATTTAAAGTAACCAGTGGTGTACCTCAGGGTTCAGTCCTTGGGCCATTATTGTTCAATCTATACATTAATGACATCAAGCAGGGTCTACCAGCAGATTTGCAATTGTTTGCTGATGATGCAAAGATAGGCAGGGCAATGGGAAATGCTACTGATATTCAGCAATTACAAAATGAAATAGACTGGAAATCTGGGCAAACAAAAATGGCTATCAGTTTAATGTTAGCAAGTGTAATGCACAAGTAATGCATATATCCGGATAAATGGATTTAGATTATGAGGACAGATTGCGAGTATGTGGATTGCAGACTCTGGTTAACAGGAGAAAGAGGGAGTGATATGATAGAGGTCTATATACTTTTGAATGGGTGTTATAGCATTTCAAATGATGAAATTTTCGTTATATGGAAGGCGGGGCGAGAACACAGGGGCATCTAGTTAAGGTTGTTCTCAGTCAAGAAAGGGGTAAGAGCTAGGTTTTTTTTTTTTTTTGCCAGAGAGCAGTGAATGAGCGGAATAATTTGCACTTAGGGATAGTGAGTGCATCTAGTGTAAATGAATTTAAAGGAAGGTATGATAGATGGGTTGGGTAATTTACAGCCTTCATTTTAGAAATTATGGACTTTACAACCATGTTATAAATACCTCTTAATTTCCCGACGTTTCGATCTTCATATTAATATCATCATTTGGAGTATATACAAGGACAAGCTGAGTTATATTACACAGTAAGCTAAAGAAACAATGATTTGATCACCGGTTATTCTATGGGCATGACCTCTAGTGAAGGGGAAAAAAAATTAATTATTTAGAAACTACATCAAAGTTAAATTCTATTTAAGATACCATGAGAAAAACATTCTTTCTTATAGATAGTCTTCTTTCAGTAACAATGATGTCCTATTTTTAACATTACAATTGTGATTTTGATTTAGGATTCTGGAATATCTACAGTCCTGTTTATAGTTAACTCTTAGAGAGAAAGTTCAGTGGGTAGAATATGTGCCTTCCATATGCTTGGGATTTTTAGACCATCATTACTGTTCAGATTGGGGTGGTTGATAAGAATCTCACAGGCTTCCTTAAATTTGCATTCATACCATGCATTGGTGTGATGTAAACAACTGGTGCTTTTCCAGTCAATTCTAAGTAGTGTTCAGGCATGATCAGAAAGGCCAACTTCACCATAGTTATTATATTTAATGTGTTGTTTATGTTCCTTTTGTCAGATAGGAATTATGCATCTTGTTTCCCCTATATATGGTATATTACAGGTGCAATAAATACGGTATACTCCAGGGTGGGCCAACAGAGGGAGTGGGTCTTTGGATGAGTTGAGTAAACTTTTTAATTTTGCAGGAGGTTTAAAGGTGGCTTTGAGGTTGTATTTTTGTAGTATTCTGTTTATTTTATCTGATGTCCTTTTAATGTAAGGAATGATTACAGTTTTATTGTAGTCTGGTTTGGTTGCAACCATTTTTTAGAAAAGTATTGCTGATAACTTTAAATTTGTCTTTTAGCACCTGTTCATTGGAGCAGATCTTCAAAGACCTGTTTTTTTAGAGTATTAATGGCACCTAGTTTTTGTGATGGGTGGTGGTAGGAATTTATGTGCATATATTGGCCAGTATGTGTTGGTTTGCAGCAAACAGTGAAGGAAAGACTGCCAGAAAGAAGACATGTGACAAATGTATCTAGAAACGGAAGTGTGTTCCGTTTTTCAATCTCAATTGTGAACTGTATATGTTTGTGTAGGTGGCTAAGGAAAGTGTCTAGTGTCTGGCAGCCATGGTACCAGATTGCAAAAACATCTTCAACGTATCTAAGCCAGATTTTGGATTTTAAAGGAGAGGAATCTCGAGCATGTTGCTCAAAATGTTCTATATAAAAGTTAGCAATTGGGGGGGTTAATGGCGAGCCCATGGCTGTGCCTTCTTTTTGTAGGTAGCAAACGTTCCACCATAAACAATAACCAGAACATAATACATGCGCAAAGAGCGCCGTGATATCTGGAGTGAATTTGTTCTGTAAAAGAAGGATTGTGTCATTGACTCGGACATTCGTAAAGAGGGCAGAGACATCAAAACTGACTAATAAATCATCTTTTTCTAAAGTAATGTTTTTGTTTATGTTTATGAAGTGTTGTGTGTTTCTGATATTGGAGGGGGAATGACCTGCCAAATCCTTGAGTGTTGCCGCTAATTTCTTGGCAGTGATAATTTGGGCTATCTATACCTTTGACTACCTACCAGAGTGATGTGTTTTGTTTGTGTATCTTTGGTAGACTGTAAATTCTCAGGGAACGAGCATAGTGCAGAAGTAGTTTTTTAACTGTATCTTCCAGCCATGTAGTAATTGATTTAAGTAGTTTCTCTATTTTCTTTTTTATTCTATTGGGTGGGTTGTGGTTAACAAGTTGGTAAGTACTATTGTCCAAGACTAGCAGATTAATTTTTTTTTAAATAAGTGGTTCAGTTTAGGATAACGGTGGCACTTCCTTTATTAGCTCTAGATATTACGATGTTCGGATTTGATTTCGGCTAAAAGACAGGTAATTTACAGTCTCTCTCCATGAGTGCTTGAATCCCTGGAGGTCTCAGGTAATAATAATATGATAACAATATTCTACAAGACATTCTACATATAATATCATAGATCATGATCCTATACAGAAAAGAATATATTTCAAATTACTGTAAAAAGTCACTTTTTGGCCCAAAGAAACTGTTAATAAACTAATTGTAAGAGGTTTCTGTGGTTTAGAAGTTCATAAGGCATATTCCGGTAAATTGGACTTGGACCACATTTTTTTTATTAAACTAAAAGCACAATAAAGAAATAAAACCCGACAAGTTTCGTAAGTCGTTTGACTTGCATCTTCAAGGGTAAAAGGTAACTTAAGTTTAAAACAACAAAAAAGAGAAATTATTCAAAAATAGTTCATACTATACAGTTGTAGCCATCAGACCATTCATAAAATTGAAAAATCAGAATGCAGATTCAAAGCAGTGCTAAGTTTAAACAATGCTGATGATGCCACGTTCTGTTGTTCACGTTCATAATGTCCGAAGTCTGACTGAGGTATATTGTTTATCAAAGCTGACCAAACTTGGTGTAGAATTAAGCCTTGGTTTTTATTGCATTGTGTTGGAATTCTAAGCATGTCTGCAGCTTCTTTAAATTTCCTTATGTAACAGTTTTTTCTATGTAAGACATGTTTGTTTTCTGCCAGAGTACATTGTGGCCAGTGGAAGTGGTATGGAAAGCTAGACCTGATTTGTGTTCTCTTCTGTTTTGCACATTTCTTTGGTGTTTGTTCATGCCTATTTCCCCAGATCTTCCTGTTCTATGCAGATACCGCAAGAACAATAAATTTTATAAACACCTGGTTTTTTTTAAAGGATGATGTGGAGGTTTCGGGGGATATAGAAATCTTGAAATTTTTTCCAGCAGTAGAAAGGCTACTTTGATGTTATGTTTGTTTAGTAATTTAGCCATCTTGTCTGTAATATTCTTGATATATGGAAGCGTGATAGCGTTTTTGAAATCTTGTTTCTGTGAGATGCTTGTAGGAGGTGTGTGGAGGATTTTTTTGATAGTTCATAACCATTTTGAGGATTTGTGTTAAATATTCCAATTCTTCATTTCTTTGTTTTTCTATGCTGGAAATATTATAAGCTCTGTCCCTCAGGGTTTTTATTAGACCTATTTTTTGCGAAGGGTGGTGGTGTGAAGCCACTTTAAGAAATCTTCCTGTGTTGGTGGGTTTTCTATATATCGAGAAAGAAAGTTTATTATCTTTTTCACTGACTTCTAATAGGATGTCAAGAAAAGGAAGTTTTCTAAGTTCTAAAGTAAATTTTATATTCTTATATTGTATATTGCATTCTTATATATATATTTATATTGTATAAATTTATATTTATACAACCAAGCTCAAAAACCAGGGCTCTAGATGCACTACACTGCTTCGAAAGAAGTCAATGGACACCATAGTGTGAGGAACAAACTGTCATGGCATCCACCTTAATAAGACATAGGACCTTCTTTTGCTGCAATGACTGCAGCAATCCTTCAAGACATACTTTACACAAGCATATGACACAAATCAACAGGAATTTTGGACTATTCTTGCTGTACGCATGTAATGAGGTCCTGGACTGTTGTGGAGCAGAAGTCTGTTGACCTCACCTGATGCTCTGGTTCATCCCACAGATGTTGAATAGGGTTGAGATCAGGGCTCTGTGCAGACCAGTCAAGTGTAGTGATATTCATGTATACAAACATACAATTAAAGCAGCAGCCTTATGACACGGTGCATTGCCTTGCTAAAAGAGCCAATGGTCCATTTCATAGAAAAAGACCATTGGCTGTTTCACAAAGCAGGAAACATTGCATTGTCCAGAATGTTCAGATACCTCGGAACATTCTGGACAATGAGAGTCCATTCTTTGTGGCACCACAAACAGAAGTGCAAATCCAAACCAGAAAAACAGGACCATACATCACACCGCCATCTCAAAATTTCCTAGTTGGGGTTATGTGTTCTGGTAAGAGACGTTCACCAGGAATCTGACACACCCACACCTGTCCATCTACTCGGTAGAAGGTGTAGTGTGATTTGTTGAACAACATGCTCTTTGCATCACCGAAGACAATGCTGCATATTACATACACTGCTTGGAAAGAAATCAACAGACACACCTATAGGGAAGGTCATTGTGCCATGTAATGAGTCAGGTATTTGTACTCAGTATAAATTGGACGAATGTGATGCTCCCAACTCAGTGCAACTGAGTCAAGGTGAAATGGCTATGAGAAGGGAAATAACAGAGTTTGAAAGAGGCATTTTGATAGGATGCCACATTGCAGTCCTGTTCATCTGTTCAGCAAATTGTTGAAAAAATTGGGACATCCTAGGTCAGTGATGGTGAACCTATGACACGCGTGTCAGCACTGACACGCTTGAGGGTTTCAGGTGACACACCTCGGATGTTGAAAAATATTGGTATTCTGATGAAAAAAACTAATTTCAATAATTTCAGTTTATTAAATTAATTGTATAATATGAATTCATAGATTATATATCAATGTCCTATTAAATAAATAGCCTAATATGATAAGTCACCATCTATGATTAAGTAGTTAAATTTCTAATACATGTATGCAAGTGGCACATCAACAACATCAATATTTTAAAAAAAAAAGATGTTTGACACACCTGGGTAAAAAAGGTTCATCATCACTGTCCTAGGTCAACAATCAGTGATACCATACTGATATGGAAAAATACTGAGTCAACAGCAAGTGCTACCTACAGTGGGTGACTCACCAAACGTGACCATAGTCTACTTTTCTCTAACTTTCCTACTACTTTGTACTGCTTTCAGTTTTGTATTCTTCAGGCATGTACTTATTCATTTGCCATGAACTTTCCATATTATTTCTTCTTCTCTTTCTATTTCTGCAGACAACTTCACAGTTACCTGTCGAATGATTAATCTTCAAATTTTGCCATCAAATCAGTAGAACGTGATAAAACAATTTAAAATCACATTTCAAGAATTGTTTCAAACACTTAAACCTTTTTTTTAAATGCGTTCTTGTGTAGGATGCCTACACAAGAACTTTGGTATTTATAGGAACAACTTGCTAAATAAAATAAAAAAATAAAAAAATATTAAGAATAAATAACAGGAGTGGAATGTGAACAAATTAATATATTAATATTTATTATTAGTATTATTCCTGACACCTCCAAGGAGTCCGAAGACTCATTGTGGGAGGACACCTACAACTGTCTCAACTGATACAACTGTCTCAACCACTACACTGAACTTGTACTACAAATCATCTCCATCAACGCCATCTACCATCCACCTCCACCACCACCACAACTAGTATTCTACGTCTGTAAATTGCATGTGTTCTGAAGGGCCGATTTGTCTGTATGCGGGATGAAAAACCCGAGTTTCTGGGAGAAAATATCCTGAAATTTAAGTGATTAAACTAAAATATCTTATAAAATCTTGAAACAAAACTATAACATAATAAAGTACACCTTTCTAATTCATGAATGAAGAAAAATGAATCTACCTATTATAATATATGCATTACTGTTACCTGTTATAAGTGTTAGATACAAATACATGGAGAAAATTAACAAGATTGTATTTCAAACAGTAATGCACCACTCTATGGCAAAAATCTGTTGGTGAGATGAACAACCTCTCAGACTGGAAAAGAGGCAGTCCAGCGACAAGGTTATGTTGGATGTGACTAACACGTTGTAAAAACTGGGTAATATCATCAAGTTCTTCTTCACAGAAAACTCCATGGCTAAAGAATCAAACAGAAAAATGAAGAGGATTAAAGAAAACTCCATTAAAGAAAAAAAAAAATCTTAAAATGTTTTCATCTTCATTCTCATTTATTCTCAGTTTCATACACACTAGAAAAACAGCATCTGAAATAACTGATATATAACAATTCAAAGTTGGATATATGGAATGAGAGTTAAATGCATAATTTTATTTGCATAAGTAAAATTCATAAACTGTTCCTTATGTTTCTATTACAAACTAGCTGATTAAATGCTTAACAGTTACAGTATTTGCATATAATGCATTTTTCCATAACTAAGCTGAGTCAGATTTCACATCCCTAACATAATTTGCAATCAGTTAACTTTTATAGCTGTGTTTCAATTAAAAAAAAAAAATAAAAATTCCTGAAATTCAACCTACAGAAATGTTTAAGTTCTTGAAGATGCTTCCAACACCTACAAACATAACAGGCACAATGAATGTACATATGTTCCCATGACACACACACGTGCATGATGTAAGAGCAGCTACACATAGCTTAGTTGCACTTCCTTGAATCAAGAACACCGAACAATTAAATTAAAACATATTTTAAAGAATTTTGCTCAGTGAAGTCATTTTTTTAAAAATTTGTATGGGGATTCTCCCTATTCCTCGACCGCTTTTTAGGACTGTGAGTTAAGAATGACTTAACTCGCAGTCAGCAACTTGCAGTTTTCAAGGGTTTGGCCAGTAAAGTATAAAAATTAAACAGCCAAGATTGGAATATCAATCTCAAATGTTGCAAAATAGGCTTAGTTATGCTGTAGTTACCTGTAAAGTATTTGTATTTCTGTGTGTTTGTTTCTTCAAGAAATGAAAAAAATATGAAAAATGTTGGTTGTTGTAGGCAGTTGGCTGCTAGGTGACCAAGATTGTTAGACATGCTACAGTTTTAGCTCTGGCTTCCTTCCTATTTTTTGTGGTTTATCTTTAGGGCAGGGCCAAGTATTTTCAGATTTTTGTGAATCACATTTTTTATTTTTATTTTTTTTAAATCTCATGTATTTGGATATAGCAACATCTTTTCTGGAACAATTTTTAATGATTGTGCCCAGTAAAGTTAGCCAGCCTAACAACTTAGTGTCATATCTTCTTTCTTAACCTCGACTCTTAGCAAATACCTAAACTGTTCATCTAGAGCTTGCAAAAGATAGCATTACCATACCAACTGTCAGGGCCGGCGTGTTGCACTGGGCGGCAAGTTTTTTGGGGGCAGCAAAGTTGGCATAAACTATAACAAAAATAAGGGAGAAGGGGCGGCAAAATATGCTGCTACATGGGGCGACTATACGAAAAATAAGGGAGAAGGGGCGGCAAAATATGCTACTGCACAGGGCGGCCCTGCCAACTATATAGCTTCTATACATGAACCCATACCATTTTACTACTGGAAAGTGACTAACAGCATTTGAAACAAACCAGTTAATTTACATCAAGTATGCTCCAGCAATCCAGGAATTCACCACTCTACTGGTCACGACTATGCTATGATATTGCTTCCTTAAGGTGGGTAAAACCTTCATTTTTATGTGGAAGTTCTATAGGTTCATTTTCAACAAATCTCTTTTTTGTACAAATTCAGCAGTCAAATGAAAAAACTAGTTTTTGGGAGTTTCAAACTAGCACCCTGCTAAACTCATTCAAAAATTCATGATGAGTGAACCACATGAGAGTGAAAATATGGCATCACAATTAATCTGTTATTGAGAGATTATTGCTGTATTTAAACCCAATGAACAATTGTGATTAATTTATAAAGGATGGAAACTTGACAAATCTATCTGAAATGGAACAATCACTATATTGATATGTTAATTTTTGATCAAGCTCTTCTAGATGTTAATTTAGTGTGTAAAGGAAGAAGTCTAAGGGCTTATAGAATAGGGCTATCTCTATGTAGTACATTCTTTTACAGCTAATTTATTGAAAATACCTACACATATTGTGACCCTCAAGGACATAAAATACACAGGTCTGGAAGTGAGTGTAGAAAAGGGCGAGGTGAACATTTCACTGAACCAATTGTTTATGCTTGCTAGTGCTTTAAAGTCATAATGTAAGGGGTTTTACACATTGCAGATCAAATTTTTATGCAATATTGAAGGTGTCATAGCTGTTATATTGTTTGCTGTTATTCAAACACTATTTGAACCAACCATTAATAGCACCTCTAATGCCATATCTAAACATTTTCAGAAGGAATAAATCATGATATACACAGTCAAATGCTTTAGATATATCAAGAAAAACAGATGTATGCATTCCTCTACAGGGTGTTCGGGATAAATTTGACATATTTATAATTAATTATATTTTTCCGTAAGTTACATGTATTAACACACACTTCTCTTCATTTAAAAGTTTGGACCCTTCTTCATTCATATACAAGATGTCAGAAAGGATGGATAGCTGGAACCCACCTGAATCATGGAAGAGAATAACTTGTATCATGATGATTCGTGCCCGCCATCAAAATAAGGATATTACGACTGCTGCCCAATGCTCCCTGAATACAGTAAAAACAATCAGGCATGAACTAGAGACTTGCAATGGTGACTACGAGGATGTAGCAAGAAGAAAGATCCCTAGCAGACGATCTGATTGCGTTCGTACAGCAGAATTCCTCGCAAATCTGCAGGAACAGGTGTTGAAGAACCCTGGCATTGGAATTCGGGCTTTGTTCGTGGAGTTGCTAACTGTAGTCAAGCCCTGGATAACAAGGGTAGCCAATGGTAGGCCGTATGTATGGCAGCAGGATTCGGCCCCTTGCCACACCTCTGGGAAAAGTCAAAAATGGTTGTCTGAAAATTTCTACGACTTCACCAGTCCAAATGTTTGGCCTCCAAACTCCCCAGACCTTAACCCCATGGATTATTTTGTATGGGGCGCAGTTGAAAAAGACACCAATCGCACTTCCAGTAATACAAAAGCCCAGTTAATGGATAAAATTAAAACAGTTTTTGCGGCCCTTCCCAGGGAGACTGTAGCATCAGCTTGTTCGAGGTTCCGAAGCAGAATTGAAGCTGTGATCGATGCTAATGGTGGTTATTTTGAGTAAATCTTGTTGATAGTATTGTAATTAACTCTGCCTGTAATGTTTTTTTGTCAATTCATTAAATTTAATAGATACAAAGAAGATTTTCTTTTTCCTTACGAAACTGTCAAATTTATCCCGAACACCCTGTATTTGTCCCACTATAAACTGTTTTGTGGAACTCCCTATGATTCTGGATCTGAAACCTATACTGATTATATTCATAAAAGGATATAGAATTAAGTAGCTATTTAAACTTTTTTATTTTATTTATGTATTTATTTATTATTTTATAAGGACTTCAATAACTTTTCAGACTATAGATAATATGGATATCGGTCTATAATTTCTGATTTCATTCTGTTACCTCCTTTAAATAATGAAAGAACTGAAAAACCCTTTACGTGTTCTATAAATTTCCATGTTGAAAAGATTTATTAATAATATGCTTAAAGAGAACTTTATTTTATATTAATAATATGGAGTTTTTCAACATTTATAAGAGCATATAAGTTAGTAGGGGTGTGAGGACTTGCTTGGATAGTTGTGAATGAGTGGAATGGGTTGCCAGAGTTAGTTGTGAGTGCTTTGTCTGTTAATGGGTTCAAGGAGAGGTATGATAAATTGTGTGGATAGATTGGATCTCCCATGATGAGTCTTTGGACTCCATGGAGGTACTGTATAATAATAATAATAATAATAATAATATCCTATTTTTTTTCTGTCGAGAGAACATTTGGACAGGAGAACGAGTAACCTCTGTATGGGAAGTATGTTTGCAAGTTTCACCTCTCACTACATATCCCACTTCCTTTTTATCTCTTTCTTACTATATACAATGAATCACAACCTAATGAAATGCAATTTTATTGCAGATCACAAAAATTCTCCTACAAAAAATAATTAAAGAAAATCATAAACTAAACAATCCACTAATATTAATTCTTACCAAAAAGAAAGTTTCTGCATTCATTTCACCAACATCCACAGCCCAAATAGCAACATAAATGATGTGCACCATTACCTAAAGTCATCTAAACCAGAATTACTATTGCTATCAGTATGCCAACTTACAAACTCAACATCCATCTTCTACCTAAACTGCCCAAATTACACATTACATGAGATCTGAAGAGAGAAAACTTTTAGCCACAAGGCTGGCACTTGTGCATTAATCAGAACTGACATACCATACCAGAGATTGCAAAATTTGAATCCCCATTGTCTGATTTGCTTGGCTCATAATTTCCCTACCAAATCAACCTGCCTTTTACATCTCTCTCTAGCACTTGCCAAACTCCATTAACCACTCTGACCTCTTCAACTATATACAGCCCATCTCAAAGAAAGGTGATAAAAATCAACCAACGAACTACCATGAAATTGCTATCAGTTCTGTTTTCTCTAAAATTATGGAAAATGTAATCAACAACCAACTCTTGAACCACCGAGAGACCTACTAACAAATCAGTGACCAGCAGTATGGATTCCGTCACTTGCAATCTATTGCTGATCTTGCTTTCACTACCCACCTATGGACTCAAGCCATGGAAAAATTTGAAGAAACTCACATATTTGATCTCAACATTTCAAATGTTTGACCATATTTGCCAGAGAAGGGCCTATTTAGCAAACTGCCATCCATCCTTTCCACACTCTGCAACTAGTTTTTTTTTTTTCACTGACCACTCACTATGTATCATGGTGGACAGTTTCTTCTCTTCGGATTTTCCCACCAAAGCAACAGAATCCCAAGGTTCTGTTCTTTCACCCACTCTATTCTGCTTATATAAAAATGACCTGCTCTCACAGACTTCCAATCTTGTCTACAGTTTTGTGGATGAAATTACACTCCATTCCTCCTTTTCATTTAAAAATCATTGTAAGGCTTAAGTATTAAAATACTCAAGATTCCCCATGACTATTGGCCTGAATTCCGATTGCCAAGTTATATCCCAATGGGGCAAAGATTAAAGTCTACACATTGTAGAGTTCAATGCTACCAAAACTCAGTCCTGTCTGATCTCTCAAAAGAGCATGCATTTCTCACTCTTACCTACAATCCAGATCTACAAAACTTAAATACAGATCCTTCTCATTTTCCCATGATACCCAGATATGCAAATACAATCAGATTCCCCTTCTTGGACTGACCTTCACCTCTGATCTTTCCTGGCACAAACACCTTTCAACTATAGCTTCTGCAGATGCCAAAAAACTTGAGGAACATTTTTGCACAAGACACTATTTCACATCTTCAGAACTGTTAACTCTATACAAATCCTAAATCTGCTCAACCATGGAATATTGCTCCCATATTTGAGGTAGTGCAACAAAATCCTCTCTAAGATTGCTTGATTCTATTCAGAAGATGGCAATTCAGCTAATTAATGATCACTCTCTCACATACCCACTCCAATCCCTCCTCAAACACAATGTTCAGTTTCTGCCTTAAGGCTCTTCTACTATTACTTTTGTGAACAGTGCTCTGCTGAATTGGTCACTATTATTCCTCCACTTCCTTGAAAATCATTAGAACAAGAGCCAGTGCTAACCAACACCCTTTTATAGTTCACTTTGAGACTCAACATACCAACTTCACTGTCTCCTTTTTCATCCCATCTCTGTCTGTTCTTTGAAACAGTCTCTTCCACTCTGCACCCAAGGGAATACAACCTTCAGATGTTCTAACAAAATGTGAAGAGATTCCTTTCTTCTTTTCCTCTTGTCCACACACAGCACCAATATGCTATAGATATTGTGGTCTTTCATGTGTGGATCAGATGTTGAAAATAAAAAAAAATTAACATTTCATGCTTCTAAGACACTTCTTACTGAATCAATCCACCTTGATCTTGGTCTTCACCTGGGTCTTTTTACTGTTGATTTTCATTCCAAATTTGTTACAACTTTTATACAATTTTGTTAGAAAACCCTGGAGATTTGCATTGGGCATGTTTACAAGTATCACATCATCTGAAGTTTGATATCTCCATTTTTAATCAGGTTTAATGCCATTTTCTTCCATAATGTGATCCATATGACGATGAACAAGAGCGGAGACAATGTGATCCCTTTCTCAAATTTTACATTTAACATCAAACCATCTTCCTGTATTTCCTTCATTTCTAAGTGCTGACTGACAACTTAAATATAGACTATGTATTGCTCTGTATAATGTTCCATTCACTCCATATAATTATAGTGTTTTGAAAAGCTTTCTATGGGCAACTTGGTGTATGCATTTTCCAGATCTACAAAACTTAAATACAGATCCTTGTCATTTTCCCATGATTACTCAACTATTTGTCTTAAAGTGAATACCTGATTTTAACAAACTGGTTGGCCAGGTGGTTACTGTATCTACTCTCCAATCAAAAGGGAGCTGGTTTTAATGCCACTATGGGAATGGATGTTGGTGATTGTCTTTAGGTAGGAGATGAATTTCAATGCTCAGGATGTGACCACTGTCCCCCTTGTTGGAGGCCTTGAAAAAGTTTCATGTCTGCTCTAGAGTAAAATTTCCAGACTATATATAAAAAATTAATTAAAAATATTTTTAAAAAATTATATATATATATATATATATAAGGCACATCCAAAAATTAAGCTCCATTCAGAATCTACTTCCAAATAAGATACAGAAGAGGGATCGTGCATGCATGATAGCATAGAGCGACTCATTAGCTGGCTGTTGACCATTTTACTTTCATTCTATTATCATGTGTTGTCTTCTACGAATAATTTATAATGGGGTGCTATAATAAAAAATCCTGCCAGTTGTGAGGTTCATGGAGTGATATGGTTTTTGTTGGCAGAAAAGAGTAATGCTGCAGAAACTCATTGATGACCGTGTAAGTTTTATTCATCTAATGTAATAAGTGAAAGTAAGGTTAGTCAATGGTGTCATTTTCACCAAATCATCTGTCACCCCACTTGGCTGGCCACTGCACTCTTCATTGTGACATTGTTGCACTCTTCTTTAAAGAAAAGACATCACTGGCTAACCTAACTGTCACTCATTATGTTAAGCTCATTAATCTTACACAGTCATCGATGAATTTCTGCAGCACTACTACTGTTTTCTGTCAACAAAAACTGTATCACACCCCAAACCTTGCAGCTGGAGGAATTTTTTTTATCACAGCACTCTTTATAAATTATTCATAGAAGACAACAAATGATAGCGAAATGAAATTAAAGTGGTCAACAGCTAACTAACAAGTCATTCTATGCTACCATGAATGTGCAATCTCTCTCTCTCTCTCCCATATCTTATTTGGCAGTAACTTCTGAACTAACCTAATTTTCTGGATGAGTCGCATACAGTGGAACCTCGGTTGTCGAACATAATTCATTCCTAGAGGCTGTTTGGAAACCGATTTGTTTGAAAACTGAAACCATTTTCCCATAAGAATTAATGTAAAATGGATTAATCCGTACCCGAACCCCAGATGATTGCTTATTTAAACCTTTATAACAGTACTGCATGCATAAAATCATATAAAAAGCAATGAAAATGCATAAAATCTTACTCAAAAAGAATAAACACAATAAATAGATAAAATATAGATGAAAATTGATTGCCTCTTTATTTTTGAGTATTGTACAGATCATTGATTTCGCAATCCCGAACTGCATAACAAGATCTGAGACACGAATGCCATTTTCATGTTTTGATGTGATTTCTTTTTTTCACCTCTATCGTTGTTCTAACAACTTTTCTTTTCGCTTTGCTGCTATCGTTATCCTTCTATGGCCCTCCCCATGGTGGCTTATTTAATAATAATTTATAAAAAAACAACAAAACACAAAGAAAATCAAGAAAAAGCACTGCAAAATCGAGCAGTTGTCTGGAATGGAGTGGAGGCTGTGGTGTAACTGATGCTCTCCCACCGTACATCTCATCCCGTGACGCACGTAGTTGCTGGTTTGCCTGTTCGGGAACCGATTTTTCCGAGATGAGAGTCGTTCGACAACCGAGGTTCCACTATGTACATATAATATATATATATATGGTGCTTGGAAAGAAGTTAATGGCCACCAAAGTGTGAGGAAAAAACTTCCATGGAATCTACCTTAATAAGATGTAGAATCTCCTTTCACTGCAATGAGTGCAGCAATCCTACAGGACATACTTTCCACAAGCATACAATAGTGATCAATGGGAATTTTTGAACATTCTTCCTGTAGGCATGTAATGAGGTCCTGAAATGTCCTTTGACCCCACCAGACATTCCACTTCATCCCACAGATGCTCAATAGGACTGAGATCAGGGCTCTGTGCAGGCAGTCAAGTGTGGTGTCATTCATGTACACAAACTAGCCAGTTACATCAGCAACTTTATGACACGGTGCATTGTCTTCTGAAAGAGACAATGGTCAGTTTCAGAGAACGCCACAAAGTAGTAAACACTGCATTGTCCAGAATGTTTAGATACCTCTCAGAGTGGAGTTACACATTCTGGAAAGAGACATTCACAGGTATCTGCCACGACAACACTTGTACATCTACTCAGTAAAGGGTATAGCATGATTCTTTGCTCCATAACACACCTTTCCAAGTTTCCATATCCCACTGTGCATACTCCCTGCTCCACTTTGCTGTCCCTACCATGGAAACCAATATTGTGAGCCTTGGCTCTGAATGATTTTGTGCAGATTTGAGTTCCAGTCAATGCGCAGAACCCAGCATTTTTTGTGTAAGTTGATGAATGACCCCCCCCCCCCCCAGTGCTTCCATCATTACTGACTTGGGATGGTCCAATTGTCAACAATTTGTTAAATAGATAAGGCTGCAACATGGCATCCTATTACAACACTTTTTTCAAACTCCATTAGTTCCCTTCTTGCAGCCATTTCACTTGGACACAGTTGCACTGACTTGGGAGCATCATATTCCTCCAATTTATACTGGCTACAAACACGTAACTCATTATATGGCATGATGCACATTGCACATAGGGTGCCCACTGACTTCTTTTCAAGCACTGTGTGTGTGTGTGTGTAATTTATAAAAATAGCAATATAGGCAGTGGTGAGCTATAAGGGGCTCGCACGAGTCCTTTGTTAAAATTTTCTCAAATTTGCGAGCCCCTTGTTCTTCATAAATAAGTAACTTTAATTTATGTTTTCCTGAGGCGTTTGCACAAGGCATTATCATGACACGCTCTTTGGACATTTTTCGACCGGGAGCTGAGGCTTCATTTCTGTGAACTAGAGTTTTTCTCTGGTCACGACCTCCAACAAAGACCACTTTCGTCCGCATTATAAATTTGATCATCGGTTAAATTTAATTCAAGAATTTTTTCTAAAAAAGCTTTTTGGAATGGTTCTATGGCGGAAAAGTCACTAGACAGGTTTTCCCCTGATATAGATACTGAATACTGTGTTTCTTAAATTTTTCTAGCCAACCATCACTTCTTTTGAATTTCTGATCCAGATTTATAGTTGAATATCACCTAATCTGTGAATGGAAATGCTTAGCATTCTGCTTTAAAATGCCTCCGGAGATGGGAGTAGGACGTCTTCTTTCTTGAAGAAACTACGTGTAAACAGCAAAATCACTTGTGTAAAGAAAAATCACTTGTTTTCAGAATTTGTCTCTTGCTTGGTCCTTCTTCTATGGTTGAAACGTAAGTTAAAATCCTGTCTTTTTTTTTTAAATTTTTATGTCACTGATTGTAGATTTGCCGACGCTGTATTCAGTAGCAAGTTGTACGTCTGCATCACCCTTTTCTAGATACTGAATTATTTTACATTGATCCGACAATGATAATGTTACGTGTTTTCTTTGGTAGGCTTCGATCCGGTAGCCATTTTAACGAAATAAATTTTAGTGTTAAAAACAATAAAATAAAAAATGAAGTTAATAAACAATAAAACTGTCACTTTTAAAATTTATCTGAAAAATAAAATCACTTACTAAAACAATCGATAATCATTCACTGAAAACGTATGGAAACACAAAATAATAAATGACAGCACAGACAATGTTTCATTTCAATAACCAAAGAAAAACTGAGCTTTATATACAACAGGCTTTAGGCTAAGTCATTGTTGTTGTTGTTGAAGGAACATTAAAGATACACAAATATTGTGCAATAGTGGTGACTATACTCAGTTCATTAACGACAGCGGTGATTCATGCTGGCAATACAGTATGTACTGTACAGTATAAAAAAGCAAACGTGAACACACAATAAATCAAAATAGGTCTACAGTATAACTGTACAATCGACAGTATGAAAAAATACTGTACTGTAATAAAATAAATAATAATAGTTAAAATAATAATTATTAAATAAAAATAATAGTATATAAAATAATATTACGTAATAAATAAAACTTTTTTTTTTCTTTCAAACCGCAGTTCGGATTATTGGAGGGTTCAGACTAAAGAGGTTCGGATTAGCGAGATACCACTGTATTTATAGTTGAATATCACCTATTCCAGCTGCCTTTTTGCATTTCATGTTTTTGATAGGTTTATCTATCACAAGTATTGATATATACTCCTGTTTGCATTCATCTTGAAAATTGTCTACTACTGTTCAGTCACTGCTAGTTTCATCTAGCATTCTTTCAAAGCAATTACTTCAGAATAGGATATCCTTATCTTCAGTTTTCATATCATCTTTCGATATTCTTTCCTCCATTTCTAAGTTTTTTTTTCAATAGCCTCCAGAACAATTTAATACTGTTGTGATATTTATCATCTATATTGTTACTGAAGACTTCCCAATACCTTTGTTTAGCTACTTTTACAGGTAGCCTAGCTTTCTTACATTTTTCTCTGTATTCTTTTAGGATACAGAGAAACTAGTAAATCAGTCAGAATAAATAAGAAACTAGTAAATAAACAGAGTTCCTAGTAAATAAGTCTGGAGACTTGTTTACTAGGAACTTTTGGCACATGTTCTTCTTGTCCAAGACTGCTTCTTTAATATCTTGTATCCACAATTGTGTTTGCCCTTATTTTTATATCGTTGCAGACAACTTCATCATCACATATTTAGTTGAATCAAAGTATTCTTCACAGTTTGCCACGGAGACCCCAAGGTTTGGGTCTTGATTTCAAACTGTTTCATTTATTCTTCAATAATGTTTGTATAGTTGAGTATGCAATTTTCCCTTAATGTAAACACTATGTAACTTCCTACATGGTGTTATTTTGGCATACGTTCATTTCTATTTCTATCCTACTTAAAACTAAATGAAATTGGTCACTTCCAATTTCAAATCCTATGTATATGCTTATATCTTGAACTGGCATGAAGATTTCACTATCAACAATAACATAGTCAATGAGACATTTACTGTTTGAGTCTTCTCTCCATGTAAGCTTATGCATTTCAATGAGCTGGAAGTTTTTTTCACTTGGTTAGACAATAAATTATATATTTAGTTTAATCCTTTATCCAAGTGTAAGCAAACAAAGTTTGTGCCTGAAGCATTATACATATCTGCAAGGAGATATGCTTTGTATTATGGAATACTAAGGCAAGTGATGAGAAGTTTGTCTACCTTTGCCACGAGTTGCCCCAGTCCTGAAGATACTCCAGGTGCAAAATTTGTTTGCTTACACTTTGCTGGAAGGGGGGAGGGTCATATTTTGATAGTCTGCTTGCTTGTTGCGATAGGGTGACTGCTTCATTAGAGGGGGAGGGAGGGTTGCGCAGTGGTATACTTGGATTTTGCAAAGACTTTTGATGGATTACTGGATGATCGGTTGGTGGTCAAGCTGGATCAGATGGCAATAGGATATTAGACTAGTGTATTGGATCGAAGATTGGCTATCTGATAGGTACCAACAAGTTGTGTATGGGGAAGCATTATACCAAAAGTGGATAGTCACTAATGGTGTGCCTCAGGACCATTGCTGTTGAACCTGTATGTTAATTATTATTATTACTATTATTACGGGCAACTCCAGGGAGTCATTAGACTCATCGAGGGAGGCCCCAAATCATATTCATCACAACTATTCAACATTCATACAGTATCTATCATACCTCGCCTTAAACTCATTCACTGTCACAGCATCCACCACAGACTCAGGGAGCGCATTCCACTCATTCACTACTCTAAAAGTAAAGAACCCAGTTCTAACACCTTTACTAACCACACTTTTGCCCAGTTTCCATGGATGTCCCCTAGTCCTCCCACAACCAGCCCTGTTCTCAAAAATATCTTCTGAATTAATTTTATAGAAACCCTTCAGTAATTTGAATGTCTCGATCATATCTCCCCTTCTCCGCCTATCAACCAATTTTTGCAACCCACAAATCCTCAACCTATTCTCATACGGTTCATTCCACAGACCTGCTATCATCTTGGTCACTCGCCTCTGGATCCTCTCCACCTCCTCCCCATCAAGAAGAAACCTAGGTGACCAAATCTGAGCACAGTAGTCTAGATGGGGTCTTATCAAGGCTCGATACAGAGGAACAATAACCTGCTTGTCTCTGCTTGTCAACGTATTCTTCAGCAACCAAGTGATTTGATGAGCTGTTTTGGTCACTTTTGCAATGTGTCCCCTAAATTTCAATTCCTTATCTACCAACACTCCTAAATCTCGTGCCTCATCAATTTCCTGGAGCACGGTTCCACCAATGCAGTAAACTGCCGCCAATCTTTTCACCCCAAAATGCATAACCTTACATTTTGCCACATTAAGCTGACATCCATTCTCCTTAGCCCAGACCACCAATCTATCCAAATCATCCTGCAAAATTTTGACGTCATCTGCATTCACTATTGCCCTACCCAACTTCGCATCATCCGCAAACAAATGAACTGTTCCTCTCAGATCATTTCCTATATCATTTATGAACAAATTAAACAGCAGTGGTCCAAGAACAGATCCTTGTGGCACACCACTAGTCACAGGCCGTCTTGTGGACTCTACTCCCGAGTAAACCACTCCCTGATATCTCTCCGTCAACCACCCTCCTATCCATCTCACCAACCCTATGTCCATTCCCATATGCTGCAATTTACTGATTAGAATTCCATGTGGAATCCTGTCAAAGGCCTTGGCAAGGTCCAGTAGAATCACCGTAAACCCATTACCCTTATCCAGTTCAGCCGTCACTGTGTTATAATACATGAGCAAGTTACTGAGGCATGACCTACCCTTCACAAAACCATGCTGTCCCCGATACAGTATCCCATTTTCTTCTATCCAATCTTGTATTTTCCTCTTGACTATTTTCTCTAAGACCTTGACAATGATTCCTGATATGCTAATCGGTCGGTAATTTACAACAGCAGTCTTGGAACCACCTTTATGCAGTGGAACTATTTTCCCCTTTTTCCACCTGCTCGGGACAAACCCAGACCCGAGACTCAAATTAAACAAAATGGTCAAGGGTACTGACAATTCTTTAGCTGCTTCTCGTACAACACGAGCTGGTATACCATCCAATCCCACAGATGTATTGACATTGAGGTTATGCAATAGACTACTCACCTCCACTTCATTAACCACAATTCCCGTATAATCTACTGGTTTATTCGTTTCTGCAATGTCACCACCTGGATGATATATTTTTGCAAAGTGCTCACTCAGTAACTCAACTATCTCAACTGATTCAGTTACCTCCCTACCATCGGCATTCTTTAAAATCAATCTGCCATGTACATTTTTCCTTTTACTTGCTACATATCTAAAAAACTGTTTAGGATTCTCTTTAGCATGCATGGCCAATGTTCTTTCGTAATCCTTTTTTGCTTTTCTTACCACACTCGTCACCCTTCTGGCCTGCGCTTTATACCGTTCATGTGCCTGCCGGTCACCCTTCTCCTTAAATTCCCTCCATAGTTGTTTCTTTTTTTGCAACTCAAGCTTAATGGTGTTATTCATCCATTTAACCCCTACTTGATTTATTATTCGGACTCTAGGTATGCAGTCAGCCATTGCTTCATGCAAGCACTTCTTAACTACCTCCCATGCACTATCAACTTCTAGTCCTTGCAGTTGTACATGCCATGGCACTGAACCAATCAAACTCCTAAGCTTGTCATACTTTCCAGCCCGATAATTCCACATGTACCCTGTCTTAATTGAAAATTCTGCACCTTTAGCCACCTCCCAAGTTAAGACCCTATGATCACTCTCACCGATTGGTGGCAATGTGGTCATATTTGTTACAGCCAAATCCTCAGATGTAATTACTAGGTCAAGCACTCTCTGACCCCTAGTATTTTCCATTACATGCTGTCGCAGATAGTTATCCCTTAATAACCGCATAAAATCCAGTTCTTTCCTCCCGTGTATCCTCTCCTCACTCCAATCAATGCGACCATAGTTGAAATCTCCCATAATAATCACCCTCCTTCCACCCATTTCTTCTATTTGCTTGTGCATACTGTCACCACCATCTTTTCCATCACCTGGTCTATAGCAGCACCCAATTGTATATTTAGTTCTGCTAGCCACAATCTCACACCAAATGGCCTCAAATGTGCTCTTTTCTCTATCCTGCAATTCAACTTCTATTCTCCTTGGCTGGAGCTCATCAGCTATCATCAACAACACTCCCCCCCTATTTTATTCTCTCTGTCATTCCTGAACACACTATACCCATCACATTCAATCCCACTAGTTATATCATCTACAGTCAGCCATGTTTCACTAATACCTATAACCTGTGGTCTGGAAGTGCCAACCATGGCCAAAAACTCTTCCTTCTTGTTCCTAATACTCCTAGTATTAGTGTACATGAATTTAAGACCCCCATTAGCCCCAACCCTACCTTGATGCCTTATATTAACTATCCCACTCAGATTTGTTGTCCTTATTTGCTCTGGCATATTATATTCATTCTTACATTCAACTGCCTCCATAAGGACTGTATCTCTACTCCCCCCCCCTAACAAATCTAGTTTCCCTGAATTTGCACATCCACTACATTCAGCAACACTTTCTCAAGTCTTCTTACACCGTAACCATTCAAATGCAAGCCATCCATCTTATATAGATCCTTTCGCCCATCAAACTCACTCCACACATCCACAAATTCCACACCACTCGTCATACATAACCCACGCATAAAGTCATTCGCAATTATGGCCCTCCTTTTAAACATTTCACTCTCATACCGTGGCAAAAGACTAATCATTCTAACTCTCTCACTCTTTTCTTTTGCTACCTCAAACAATTCATTCAGGTCTTCTATCATTTCCATTTTATCTCCTTTCAAATCATTCGTACCTGCCACAACAATCATTTCTTTCACCCTTTCCTTTTGCTCTCTAATAGACGCAGTTACGTCCTTTATGGTCGCACCAGGTTGGTACGATTTTGTCAAATCCTCTACTAACACACCTCGTACTAACGAGTCTCCATACAGCACTCTATCCTTCATTTTGTTCATGTTCACATTCATACGTCTATTTTTCCTGTCATACCTTTTATTATTGGTTGGTTCATTCAGTCTACTTTTGTTCATGTACTCTAGCTGCTGTTTTGCTCTTTCTATCGCACTATTCAACAACGTGATCTCACTCAATGCATCTATCTCATCTTTTTTGTTCTCTGAGAAACCATTTATACTATCATTCACACTTTCTACATTCACACTCTCACAATTTTCATGTACAACTTTGCCGTTTCTTGTCATATCCCTATTTCCTTCATTCTGAAGGTTGACAAAAATATCACACTCACGATCCGAAATACACTTCAATTCCGCATTCTCCCTACATTTTCTACACACATTCAATCCTTTATTATCATCTAACCACACTCCGACCGCACTCCGCAAAGCGTACATTTCACAGCTAGTACACTGACGCATTTCTTTTATGCTACCATTCTTTGATAACGATGGCGAACCTTCATTACTGGCCGCCATTTTCCTTCGCACAGGTGCCATATTTATCTGTAACGTGTTTTGTTAAATTATACGTTTACACACCAAAAATAGACGCACTAAAATACGCAAGGCAAACAAAACAAAACTACACAATATTAAGTAATTTGTATCGATAACTGAAAATGATACTTATCTTATCTGGAGCTTGTACGAACACTACACATTACGAATTCATCTAGCGGCGACTTCCCGACATAGATTATGTTATAAAACACTTTAGTACACTAATCACGCTAATAAAGCTCCAATAATATACCAAAATTAAACACTTAAGTCCATTAAATTGAATCCAAAACACCAATAAATCAACAAAAAACACAAATCTCTCAGGAGCTCTCCAATAACACGTCCGTTCACCAGCTAGCATCGACACCATATCGATGATATTAATGATATTAGCAAAGATTTATATGGGGATATTCAGTTGTTTGCAAGTGATGCAAAGTTGGGATGAGTTATAGGGAGTGGAGAGGCTGTTGTGGCCTAGCAGGAGGACTTGAATGGATTGAGTAAATAGAAAAAGGGTGGGGATGTCAGTTCGATGTTGTAAGGTTTTGAAATTCGGGAAGCGGGGATGGAATGTAGGGTTCACTTGGTGAAATTATATTGTTGGAGGTGGAGGAAATAAGAGATCTTGGGGTGATAGTGGATAAGGATCTGAAATTTAGGGAACACATTGCCAAAGTTGTGAGGACAATGAAACAAGTTCTGGAAATGATGAAGAGGACATAGAAGTAATGAGATTCTTGTTCTATTGTATAAGGCCCTGATTAGGCTACACATGGACTATTGAGCAATGATTTGGTCACCTGGTTTTCAAAAGAACAAAGAAATGTTGGAAAGGGTCCAGAGACAACTAACTAAGGTAGTTTCTGATCTCTGGAAAAAGACCCAGAGGAAGATCAAGATATAGGTGAATTGATTCAGTAAATAGTACCTTAGAAGACAGAATTATAAGATCTGATAATGTTGTAGTCTTTACAGGTAACAGATTCATTTGGAGGAAAATTGTTGATAGGAAGTTAGTAATGATGTAAATTCTTCGTGTAGTACTATCATAATAACTTGTACACCCCCTTGAGGGTACAAGTCAAGGAATTTAATGATGATGATGATGATAATAAAAATAAAGCATAGGCCAGAAGGGTGACAAGTGTGGAAGGAAAGCAAATAAAGAGCACGAGATGAAATTACTGTATGAACCAAAGGAAATCTAAAGCAGATTTTTCAGTATGTGGCAAGTAAAAGGAAGAATGACTATGTTAGAATAATTTTGATGGATGCTGATTGTAGGGAGGTGACTGAAGCAGATGAATAGTTGAGTGACTGAGTGATCACTTTGCAAGGGTGTATCCAGGTGGAGATAATGTAGTAGCAGATGTGACAAAGGCTGATACTAAAATAGAGATAGGTGAAGCAAAGGTGTACACGATATTACAGAACATGATGCCAATACAGCTATTCAATCAGATGGGGTGCTGGCCACATTGACTGTCAGCTCTAGTAGAATCCCAGGAGAATGGAAAAGGGCAAAATAGTTCCATTGCATAAGGGAGGCAGTAAGACAGAAGTAGCAAATTACTGAGTGATCAGCATCTCAGGTGTGGTGGTTAATGTATTGGAGAAGTTAGTTAAAAGCAAGATCCAGGAATGGGTGGATAGAAATCAGTTATTGTATGAAGGGCAGCATGATTTTGTTAAGGGGAGGTCATGCTTCGGTAATTTACTCACTTTTTATAATAATGTAACAGCTGATTTGGATATGGATAATTGGACATTTGACAAGGTGCCATGTGGAACTCTGTTATATAAACTGGAGCAAATAAGTTTGGATATAATGATGGTGAGGTGGATAATCAGATGGCTAATGGAACAGACATCAAAAAGTAGTTTATGAAGGAGCTGAGTCCAGGAGATGGCTTGGGCTAGTAGTGTGCCACAGGGCTCTGTACTCAGGCCACTACTATTTAACTTAAACATTAATAATATAGGAAATGACCCAAGGGGAAATATTCAGTTATTTGCTGATGATGTAAAACTAGGTATAGAATTATAAATTAAAGATACCAAAAAAAATAATATACTTGGTTTAATCCTTTATCTAAGTGTAAGCAAACAAAGTTTGTACCTGAAGTATTTTCAGGACTGGGGCAAGTCATATATAGAGGCTAATGACTTCACATCACTTGTCTTAGTATCCCATAATGCAAAGCACATATCCTTGCTGACATATATAATGCTATGCATTATGGGAAGGGTCACAACCCAGACTGGTTTCACCCTTTATTGACGTCTCATCAGTGGGAGCCAGAATCAGAGGTGATACTAAGGTTGAAGTAATGCAGAAGTAATGTTTTCATATATGAGTAGCCAAAAGGTATAGGTATAGACAGAATTATACATACAAACAATAGGTAAAGAATTATTATTATTAACATCTGACCTCCATGGAGTCAGAGATTCATCATGGGAGGTATACACTATTGCATACGATGCTCATCCAACTGTGCCTTCAACTGATTCAATGTGTCTACATTAACAGCACACTCAGGCAATACATTACGCTCACCAACCACTCTTGATGTAAAGAACCTTCTCTGCACTCTTCTGCTCACACCCTCTTTATAGTTTCCAACAATGGCCTCTTGTTCTCCCCCCGCCCTCCCATTCTCTGAGAAATCTCTTCCATGTCAATATAACAACCCCTGACTAGCTTATGTCTTAATTATATCCTATTCACAAAACTCTGCAATTTACATTCTCTCAATCTGTCAGGTGCATCCCATTGATGCTTACAAATCTCAAAACCTTAAACTTTGCAATAATGAACTGACAGTTCCATTTACCTGCCCATTCATGCAATCTCTTCAAGTCCTCCTGTAAGGCCATAACATCTGCTTGACTCTGCATTGCTCTCCCCAATTTTGCATCACCTGCAAACAGCTGCATATCGCTAGTTAAACCCATCCCAATATCATTAACATGCAAATCATTAATAAGTTGTCCTGTGAAGATCTCACAGGACAACTTATACAGACTAACAGTATGGGCAAAGAGAAATGGCTGTCAGTTTAATCTAGAAAACTGTAAGCATTTTGGGATGAAAAGATTATCAAATATGTACTGCATTGATGAAAATGAACTGCAGAAAATTACACAGGCTAGAGATTTGGGAGTGCTAGTGGATTCCCAAAGTTGCAAAACGGACTAAAATAATGCATAGGATTACCTGGTTATTGAAGAACACACTAACAAGCAGAGATAAGTTAAGGATGGCAAGAAATTATGCTTTCGAGAACTTGCAAGAACCTCATTCTTCCACATTACAAGAGTTTGAGAAGACCTACTATGTTCAGATATGGTTGCCTGGTTCTCATAAAAATGAATAAACAGATGAAAAGATTCAGCACTGGATGAAGATAATATATGACCTACAGAGTTTTGCATACGAGGACAGATTAAGAGAATGTGGCTGTTAAAGTTTGAGAAAAAGAAGAGGGAAACATGAAGGAAACAACGAAGTTGGAAAAGGGATCTTAAAGCCTGACATAAGTGGAAGGAGAACTTGTGGTCATTCCTGGAAGACGAATGAGAGTGTGGTTTGGTAGTATGTATGAAACAGGCTGCCAGCATATGTTGCGAGTGCATCTTCAGTGAATATTAAAAAAAGATTTAGCCACTGTGTGACTTAAATGAGGCCCTCTCTAGATGAGTCTCTAATCCCCTGAAGTAGTCTGCATAATAATAATAACAAACTCATAGAAGAACATGTGAAACTTTTATGTTATTGTTGATAGTAATATCTTCTGACTGGTTCAGGTTGCAAAATTCCATACAGAGAGAACATGAAAGAAGAAGTGAAACCTTGATCAAGATAAAAAAAAAAAGGCGTAATACAATGAAAAAAAAAATCAATGAATGCTTTATTAGTTGTAATTGCTGGTTTGTTATAATTATGTTTCCCATAGTGAGAGTTACTTGTAAGAAAATAAAATGAAAACCAAATCTCAGAAATCAAGTAGCAAAATCTGAAGAAAATATGGAAAGACTTAAGTCATAGAACATGCTGAAGATTTTCCCATATGATAGGAAAATCAGAATTACATGGTGGGCACAAGAAGTTAAACTATGCCTTGTCCATGGTTACTGCTTGAGTTATAGAAATGTTGTTTTGTCCATATCCATCTCAGCAGCAGCTCCATTACAAAAAGTTAGTAAATTACTAATGCATGACCAAATCTTTCACAATGCCATGTTGCCCCTCATATAATTCGCCCACCGATTTGAGATCCCTCGACACTTCTGCGCATCTCAGAAAAGGAGAATCCATTCCGATAATAGGGTAATCAGTCCGTATAGTGGGATGAGTTATTTATTATTACTGGTCGGAAAATTAACTTCACTTTTATGATTATTGTAGTTAACTATGTTGCTTGTATAACAGTTGGAAAATTTTACCTATAAAGCACGTGATTTTGCGTGTTGGTGACCAATTTGGATGTCCTTCATTTCTTTCTCCCCTTCAGCATGAATCGACTATTCTTGAAAAGACGCGAAGCAGGGACCTGCAAACAGTGGGCGAACTATACAGTATCATATTCCTATCCACCCATTCCTGAAATCTTATTTTGACCAATGTTTTCAGTACTTTTACCATCACTCCTGAGATACTGATTGGTTTGTAATTTGCTACTGCAGTCTTAGAACCTCCCTTATGGAAGGAAATATTTTGCCCTCTTTCCACTCCCCTGGAACTTTCTTCCAACTTTTTTCTAGTTGTTGCCATGATATTTTTCATTGTTCCTGCTGCATGTAAGTGGAATCTGGACAGGCAGTGGTACCTTCTGACATGTTATTCATAACAGTTATGAACAGTGATCTACTCGTTGGTGATTCGTTCCCAATTCCATGTATTCATGGGCCTGAAGTAGTAATTCCTGATGATTTTCCTAAGGTGAAATTTACATCGTTTAGTGATCTTGCAGATGTTCGTTTAGTGTTGTATCTGATTCTCAACAGAAGTTCCATACAACAGCATTGTAGTTTTTATTCTCTGCCTCCACAGTGTCTTGGAATGACAAGGTGATGAGGTTGAAAAGCTCACTGGCATTTTTGGCAGTAGGGCACATTAAGGTTGAGATGCTGAATATGAATTGCTTTGAGTTTTTTTTCTAATGCATTGATTTCATCATGATATCATCAAGCATAATAATGTGCTGCTCCAGGCTGTCCGTACACTTTCAGAGGTTTAGAAACTGTTTATCAGATAGAAAACAGGGGACAAAAGAATGGCTGGCTGAGATTAGTCAGGAGTTTTATTGCATTTCATCAATCTTTGCACAATTAGAATGCATTGACAGGCAACAAAAATTGTACTGAAGGCTCTTTTTCTTGTCTGTAATCTCCAGCTTGCAGCAACAGTATTTGTAAGTTTCAGCTGGCCTGTCATAATTGGCTAGATTCTCAACGCTCTGTCAATGCTTGGCTTTTGCCACCAGCAATCTTTGTTTTGTGATGCCCCCATATCTGTATGTAGTAAATGGGCATTCCTTTGGCCAATATTAAAGGAGACAAAAATGTTACTGTTGAAAAGCTTAGAGTACTTAGAGTTGGTCTTGAGTTCTTCAGTTTCTTTATATCTACTGTTGTACTGTTATTTGGGATGCAAAACTGATTAAAAATCACTTTAAATAGCAGTAAAATTAGAGAATACAAACACAGAGAATGGCTGAGGTGTTGTCCTCAATATATTGAGGATATTGTTCAATTTCAACATATATTGCAACATATTTTCAATTGCAACAATATCCTCAATATAGTGAGTATACTGTTGCACTACTTCAACATGAGGATATTACAATATCCTCAGAATAAAGAAGGCATATGTAACTGAGCAATTTGTATGATGTTGCACAACTTACATTGACAAATAACAGCTGATGCAAGCCAGCACAGAGAGGGGACATGGTAATAAATATGAATCTTGTGGAATAATTTGCACCAAGACACTTTACTTAAAATTAATCAAGAATAAAAAGGAAGTTTTTTAAGAAGTGTATGGACATACAGTCTTTTAAAGAAAATTGATATGCTGCTACCTTTAAAATACTTCATTTTAACTGATAAAAGCAAAATATCTACTGATAATTCCTGATGACAGGAATTATCTACATTATATACATTATACCCCCACTGCATCATATAAGAATTCTTGTTCTTCATAGTGCATGAAAGTAGTAAGTTTTCAGTTGATGAGTATTTTCTCTAATGCTGGAAAGTACAGCTATTTTGTTTTTTTTTTTAGTTAAATTCTCTCTCTTGTTGAAGGAGGAATGGATGATAAGAACAATCCCTTGAACTTTTACATGCTCTGCTTATTCTGCTGACAGAGAATTTACAAGACCAATAATTGTTTGAAGTTTTTCTTGGAATGTAGCTGTGATGGATTAGTGTGTGTGTGGTGTTATTCTTGGCCTATATTTTTCTCATTATGAGTTTGATTTAGTTGAGCACAGTGCACAGCCATCTTTGTTTATTACACAATTTAATTTGAATGAAAGTGTGAGAGTGAATTATTATTACTTTACAGTTTAATGATGCGCATGTTTAGTAATGAGTTCATGCATAATTATAAGTAATATCTGACTGATTAAAGTATTTATTAGAATTAATATTTGAATGACCATCTTCAGTTTCAGACCCTTTGGATCTCTGAAACATTATCTTCAAATTCAGACCACTTCCCATGGTTCTGTCTTTTCCAATTCAAATCATGATCCATTGATGTGAGGATATTAAAGAGAATGAACAAACCAGAAGATTAGTTTCAGTAGCAATGTTGTTTAATTCTTTTATAATCATATTTCACCTTTGATAAAACATCGTCTTTGGATTTTCAAAATCTTTACCTTTTACTGAAGATGAGACATTCTCATGAGAATCAATCTTATTATGATTAAAGAATTAATAAGACTTTAAAAGAGCTCATATAATTATTATTATTATTATATTGATCTCAGTTCAGAAAATCTTTCTAATTTTTCCTCAATCTTTTTATTAAACATTTTTATCTTGTAACATTTTCTTATGGCTGACCCCCAGGTATAATGGCAGTTGATTTATTAAAGCAGAATTCTTTTAATCCATCAAAATGGGTTAAAATGAACAGTTTGGATAATTTATCTCTACATGTAAGTTTTTACATGTGCAGTTAAACTTTTCATCCCCAGTTAAACTTTTCATAGGTTACAAGGGAGGATCTTTTTAATATCCATTTTTTTTTCCATAGGTAGTTGTGCTATAGTTTTTAATTAACATCCAAGGTGTAATAAATTTTTCAATCAGGCATTCATAAATATCATCAAAACTTGATTCTGATGAAAAACAGAAAGGAAATCATTTGGAAAAAGAGGATCATAGCCAAAGAATACAAAAAAAAAAAAGGTTTTTCCCTTTTATGCTAGAATGAGCAGCAGAATGATAAGCAACCAAAATTTTGGTAAATACAGATCTCATGCTCTCTTTTCTGTTCTCCAAATTCTATTCTTGAATAAAAAAATAAATAAAAATAAAATTCTGAGAAGAAATTAGAATCACTATTTTTCACAACATTCCTTTTCCCTGATAACTATTGTTTGATATAACATCTTAGTTATTATTTAGCAGTATCTCGTCTGTTTCAGTCTTCTTCATTGTAGTAACACCAAGTATCGGTATGATACAGCCCTGGTTCCAATTACTTTGATTTTTTAAAATTTTTTTTTTTTAAATATTGATCCCCACATGAGAAACACACCACTGTTATGTACAGAGTGAAGGTGAGGACTGTAAAAGAGAAATCTATTGAATTTTCTTAAAGAGTTCCATGTTGTAAATGTTGGGGAACACTTCATGAGGAAGGCTGTTCAAAAGGACAGAGGTGGATATAAATAAGAAAGAGGAGAATCAGGTTTAGCGTGTTTATAATTAGGCTGAAAAGGGATGCTGAGCAGCTGCTGTTCTTGTTTTAAAAGGTTCAAAAGAGTGCAGAAGAATAATGTGTTAGTTCATTTGAGAAGTAGCCATGTACCTGTAGAAAAGACAGAGAGATGAAAGAGTATATCTGTGAGATAGTAGTTAAAGTGAGTTAGTGAGAGAGGATCCATCTATCAGTCAAATCACTCTCCTCTGAATGTATCAAGAATCTTTAGGGATACATGTGAACAGTATCCTAAGGATAGGTGGATCTGGGATTTGTACATAATTATTAGATGAATGAGTGAAAAGTAGTATCTATCACCGTGTAAGCTGAACAGTTAACTTTTCAGAGTTTGTCCTGGTTCTCTCACAAAAAACAGTGAGAACCTTGTTCACTTGGTGATGTGCCAGTGTTGCAAAGTTAAAAGGTCTTACTCTTTTTGAAAAAAGGTGTCCATTACTAAACAGGGAAGCATGAAATTTCATCATTTCATACCATCATTAATGTTTGCGGCTTAAGCCACTAAAAATACAATTTAGTCTTTATTTCAAAATTTGAAGGACATGTTCATTCATTCAGTATTCAAGTGGATACAATAATAGAGTGAGCCATCAGGTGATAATTGGACACTGGGTCAAAGTCATAATAATTCTATGCATTCCTTACAGGCTATGTAAAATTCTTCTCTAGGTTATCTACCTTTAATCTTTCATAACCAATATCAGTTTTACAACAACTTGTTTTTCTTCCCTCCTTCCTCCATTATCCTCAGTATAAGATTTTTTTTTTAAAAAAAATAAACTCAACAGATCACTAAACCATAATAATATGAAATTAAGAGATCGCAATATTTGTGAATCTCTTAATCACATCTTTGTCACAACATATTACAATATGACAAACATCTTAATCACTTTTTCACAACATATGACAAATTATTTCTTGTAAGTTTTTACATGTGCAGTTAAACTTTTCATCCCCAGTAAATGCTGCAGATGATTAATAGTGATGTTTCATATTTCCATTAATACCTACCTTCCAAGTTCATTAAGGAGAGATTCTTCAACATACATGAGTGTACTGCTCTTAATAGTGTTTATCATTGTACCATCTATAGGACAATTATATGGAAATACCTCAGAAGACTCTGTGCTCACACCGATCCAGTGCTTTATCCATTTCATTAAAGTAATCACATCACCATGTTGTAACAGGTAATGCCAAACTATGGGAGGTGAAATGCACTTCTTCAACCATGAACCTGTAAGAATAATTACAAAAATGCTTAATCATTATGAAAACCAAATTGATTTATTGCAAAATAAAAGTCTAATGTCATAAAAATTTTGCAGTTTATATAATTTGAAACACATGTATGATAAACAAACAACAACAACACCAAAAGGACATACACACACAAAAATTTCATATTAGTTAACAAACATTTGTGTTGATGATTATTAACATTATTCTTCTTCTTCTTATTGTGCTATCTACTATTGAAGGTCAGCGACCATCTTGGTGAACAAACTACGCTCTTGTGCTAATCTGAGCAGTTGTGCACTGCTCTTTCCTGTCCACGTCTTGATGTTGTCAAACCATGATATTCTTTTTCTTCCTCTAGTTCCTTTGCCACCAATTCTTCCTATCAAAATAGTTTGTAGAAGTTGGTATTTGCTGTTTCTCATGATGTGGCCAAGATATGATGTTTTTCGTTTCTTGATTATTTGTACAAGATGTTTAGCTTTGCCAATGGATTTTAAGACATCTTCATTGGTAATTTTTTCTGTCCATGATATCTTTAGCATTCTTCTGTATAGCCACATCTCAAAGGCTTCGATTTTCTTGATGGTTGTCGCCTTCAATGTCCATGTTTCAACTCCATAGAGCAGAATAGACCACACGTAGCATTTCAGCATTCGGCATCTGACTTCCATGTTTAGGTCTTTATTGCAGAATAGTGTTCTCATTTTCATGAAGGACTGCCGTGCAACTTCAATCCTTGTCTTTATATCTATTTCTGGATCCCACCATTCGTTAAGCCAGCAACCAAGATATTTATATCTTGACACTTGATCAATATTTTTCCCATTGAGTGTCAGTTTCATTGATGAGGCTGGATGTATTTTGTCTTGTTGATGTTTATATTTATTCCCATTCTTTGGCTTTCTATGTATATTCTGTCAATGAGTTTTTGGAGATCCATAATATTATCTGCAATTAGCACGGTGTCATCTGCATATCGAAGGTTGTTAACAATCTTTCCATTTATTGTGATTCCCTCTGAACATTCTTCCAATGCTTTTTTAAAGATTACCTCTGCATATATGTTGAACAGGAGTGGTGAGAGCACACATCCTTGTCTCACTCCTCTTTTGATGTTAATATCACTGGTGGTAATGTTGTCTAATTGAACGGTAGCTGACTGATTCCAATACAGATTTGTTATTAGTCTTATGTCTTGTTCGTCTAGCCTTATTTGTTGAAGGACTTCTATTAAGTTAGTGTGTCTGACTTTGTCGAATGCTTTTTCAAAATCTATGAAACACATAAAGACAGATTTCTGTTTTTCTATGCATTTTTGTATCAATATTTGGGTACAGAAAAGGGGCCTCTCTATACCAAAACCATTCTGAAAGCCGAATTGTGTTTCACTTAGAGTTTCTTCACTTTTTCTATAAATATGATTCTGAATTACTTTCAAAAATATTTTTAATGTTTGGCTCATTAGACTAATAAGTCGGAAGTCACCACAGGAATTCGCTTTGGGTTTCTTTGGTACAGTGATAAATGTAGATTTGAGCCAATCTGATGGAAATTCATCACTTTCATATATTTTATTAAATAGCTTTTCAAGAAGTTTGATGTTATCTGGTTCTATTAATTTTAAAAATTCTGTTTGCACACCATCTGGTCCACTGGCTTTTCCTGTTTTACTTGTTCGTATAGCATTCTCTATTTCGCATTTCATGATTGCTGGTCCTTGAATGTTATTGTTTATATTTATAGGCTTCTGTCTAGTATCATTGAAAAGTTCTGTTACATATTTTATCCAAATCTGTGCTTTATTCTCTTCATCTAGAAGTATTTTTCCATTATCGTCTCTTAGAGACACTATTTGCTTTTTCCTCAGTTTTCCAGAAATTTCGTTGATTTTCTTATACAGATTGAAATTATCATGTTTCTTCTGAAGCAGTTCAATTTCAGTACATAAATTTTTCATCCAATTTTCCTTGGCTTCTTTTATTTTTTTCTTGATGATGTTATGTGTTTCTGTGTACCTGGCAAGGTCTTTGTTTTTGTACATTCTTCTTGTATCAATAAGAGAAAGAATCTCATCTGTCATCCATTCCTGTTGTTTTATATTATTCACATAACCTACTTCTTCAATACTTGTTGTTACGATGGCATAAGCTATTCCAAAGAGATTTTAGCTATTCCAAAGAGATTCCAGACTTTTATTTTCTTCTATGTTAATCTGTTGTAATCGCAGGTTAAGCTGTGTCTTGGCACTTTTATTTATGTTCGGGTCTTTCAGTTTTTCTACATCAATTTTCTTTTTCTTCTTTTGTGATTTTTTAGCTGATTTTAATCTAAGATGTACTTCTGCAACTATGGGATTGTGGTCTGATGAGATATCTGCTTCAGGATAAGTCTTTGCACTCTTTATACTACTGTGGAATCTTTTATTTATCAGTATATAATCAATTTGATTTCTGACAATGTTATGTTGGTTATCTTGAGGCGATTTCCAAGTGTACAGTCTTCTGGGTGGAAGTTTAAACCAGGTATTTGCTATTGTTAGATCTTCTTCCTGACAGAACTGGACTAGGCGATCTCCTCTGTCGTTTCTGGTGCCTAAGCCATGTTCGCCAACAATTTTTCCATCGGCCCCTCTTCCCACTTTTGCATTGAAGTCACCCATCACTATGTTTATATCATGTTTCTTTGTTAGGTTTTTAATCTCTTTTAGGTATTCATAAAACTCTTCAACATCTTCTTCACTTTTGTCAGCTGTGGGTGCATAAGCGTGGATGATATTTATGTTAATGGGGTTTCCCCCTTAAGTTGTAACAGCATTATCCTTTCAGAAAATGGAATCCAATTTATTACTGATTTATTGATTTCTTCATCTACTATTACAGCTACACCATGTCAATGTTTGTTCTCATCATTCCCAGAATAATACATTGTCATATCATCTTGTTGACACTTTCCAGATCCTGGCCATCTTGTCTCGCAAATTCCCAAAATCCGGATGCCCAGCCTCTTCATTTCTCTTGTGGCATTTCTTAATTTGCCAGCTTCATACAGAGTTCTGACATTCCAAGTTGCAATTTTAAAAGTGGACACCATTTTGAGCCCGGAGATTCTTCGCACCCCTGTCCCATTTAAGGGACGCCGGGAACTTGGGGCCAATTGTAAGGGTTTGCTCGCCATGGTGGTTGTTCTGGAGATAAGGTAGAGCAGTAGTTTCTCTGTTTGCTTTCTGCTCTGCAGTATTACATTTGCAGTTAACATTATTAATCAATCAAATATAGCAAAAAATATAACACCAAAATGTAATATTCGGCTATATTTCAATGAAATATATCCAGAAGAAATAACAAGTATAATTAAATGCAAATAAATACCAATTTAAATACAACAACATTAATAGTTTATACATATTTATATTTCTAACAATAATTATGCAAGTACATGTGTGAATACACAAATTCAGAGAGAGAGAGAGAGAGATGGAGTTACCTGTAATTTTACTGGATATTTGTTTAATATGAATTAAACTAATATTAAGTTTAACTGATACAACTGATTCTGTCTTTTTTTTAATTAATTATAATAATCATTTTGTGATATATATCATCAGAGGGTAAGGTATACAGGATACTAGAACAGAATGACACAATTCAGTTTTCATTACTACTAACATTCTGTCAAAAAATTTTTTCCAAATTAATTACCATCATTAAATTTCTGATGTTCATCCTCAAAGATAGAGAATACTATGAGGGTACCATATCATTGTGTACATCACAGTATTACAAGTTTGCATTATTACTAACTTACTATCAATAATTTTCCTCCAAATTAGTTTGTTATCTGTCAGAACTACAATATTGTGAGATCAAACATTTAGGTCGTTTAAGGCACTTCTAACTGCATCAATCCTCTGCATCTTTTCCCCCCCTTCCATCCTAGCATCAAATGGATGCTTAATCTTTCCTTTCCTGTTTAAGTGATCTGAGATTAGCTCTTTAACAATGTCAAGTTCCTTCCTCATATCTTCATTTTTAATATGGTTCTGCTATTGATACCATCTGTTCACTACCTTAATCTTTCTCAAAACTCTCATATCTGTGGTCTCTAGTCTTTGATAAACTGTTTTACTTCTAACCCACTCTCTCTTTCTCAGATCCATATGCTAAAAGTAGTTTGAACACTATCTTGTATATAACTAGTTGAGTGTTTTGACTAATTTCTCTCTTATTCTACATAAACTCACTCAGGTGACACCATATTATAACACCACAACACTTTTCATTATTATGTTATCCATTCCCCATATTTAATTTGCCATCTTTACCCTACACACACACATGCACACAGAGAACTCATAAATGAGAGGTTGGCCAACCTATAGCCAAATGTGAACAAGCAAGAAGGAGCTTGTTCACATTTGACTTGAACAAGGCAATAGAAGAGATAAATGAAGAGGAGAAATTTGTTCTGTAAGTCTGTAGTGGTGAACTGTGAAAGAGTAGTGATTATTTGTCATCCACATTTGGATGCATCTGACAGAGAGTAGAAGAATTTTGATGACAACTCTGATGAAAAGTGGACAAAAGTATTTGTAGAAAATGCAAGTAGTAGAGAATGAATACCTGTGTGAAAGTAAATTACATGCATTAATGAGATAAGTGTCATTAATCAATCTACTTGCTTTTTCTGTAAAGAATCCAGCATTTTTAGATAGCACTTAGGGTCACTCCAGTAAGAGCAATATGATTTGTACAGAAGCAAAAGTTTTGAGATAAAATAATGGCATGAGCAAAAGAGGGAAAAAAAAAGAGGAAATCTAATTTTTTGGAAACAGAGGAGGTAATATTTGTAATATATTTATGCCATGAGAAATTTGAGGTTCGAGTAATCCCCAAAAGATTAATCTTATTTTGATAAATTTGGGTGTTGCTGAAAGTAAGACTGGAAGAAAAGGATTCTTTTTAAAGGAAATAAGGCAGAGATGTAGTTCACTATTACTGAAATTGACAAGGTTATCCAAACCTTATCAATGAATGTTTTGAGGATTGGAATTTAGGATAGTAGAGGAAGGTTCAAGAGGTTGTGGTGGTTCATCCATAACAATGTTTATCAAATAAAAAGGAAGAGTGCAATGTGCTGTCATCACTGAAACCGTGAACTGGAGTGATAGTCAGCTGGAGTAGATCACTGATAGAAGGAAGCAGGTGGGTGAAATAAGAGTGCCATGTGGAACCCCAGCATTAATTGCATAGTTAAAAGAAGAGGAACCATTCACCATCATGCAAACTGTATAACCAGTCAGAAAGCTAGCAACAAAACTGCAAAAATTCAAGAGCAGACTAAATGATTAAAGCTTGCTTAATAAGTCTTTGTGCCACAGCAGATCAAAAGCTATGGAGATATCATGAGCAACCACTTGAGATTTTCCAAATATTTTTAAGGTATCAGTCTAGAGATAGATGACATAAGTGACCAGATTTATTTATTGACAGTGATGAAATCTATACTGGCAGTCATTGATTAGTTGAAACCCTTCAAAGAAGTGTAGGAGTTGAGTGTTGATGGTTCTTTCCATTACTTTGGAAAGAAATGAGGCAACAGAAACTGAATAGAGTCAGAAGGTAAAATATGTAACTCTTCTTAGATTTTACTTCTAACCGAGCTCTCTCAGATCCACATATTAACACTCTCTTCTATCTTGATTTGAACTTAATCTTGTATATAGGGATTTTGAAAGTTTTTTGACTTAGTTATATTATAAATTAAAGATGCCAAGAAATTATATTCCTGGTTTCAAGCTTTATCCAAGTGCAAGTAAACAAAGTTTGCATGTGAAGTCACATCATGACTGGGCTACTTGTATATAGAGGCTGATGACTTCACATCAATTGCCTTAGTATCCCGTAATGCGAAGCACATATCCTTAAGAAAAAAAAAAAGCCACTACCTAGACCGGTTTCAACCTTTATTGATATGTCATCAATGGAACCAGGAGTAATACCAAGGTTGAAGTAATGCAGAAGTCATATTTCATTTTCGAAGTAGTCAAAATGTATCCCACCTTATTACTAAAATACTCTGGATTAGAAACAGACACTGAATGTTTTTTTTCACTTGGCTATACTATAAATTAAAGATGCCAAGAAATTATATTCCTGGTTTCATCCTTTATCCAAGTGTGAGCACTAAGACAATTGATGTAAAGTCATCAGTCTCTTTATACAAGTAGCCCAGTTGTGCAGTGACTTCACACTTTGTTTGCTTACACTTGTATAAACGATGAAACCAATAATATAATTTCTTAGCATTTTTAATTTATAGTATAATCAAGTAAAAAAACTTTCAACATCTGTGTCTAATCCAGAGTATTTTAGTGATAAAGTGTGATACCTTTGACTACTCAGAAAATGAAATATAATTTCTGCATTACTTCAACCATAGTATCACTTCTGGGTCTGGTTCCCACTGATGAGACCTCAACAAAGGTCAAAACTAGTTTTGAACTTGGATGAAGGATGAACTCAAGAATATAATTTCTTGGCATCTTTAATTTATTTCTTGTATATAGGGAGTTTAGTGTTTGATTAATTTTTCTTTTATTCATATATCTTTGTTTTGTTATCCCCCCAGCACAACAGCTTGGCTGATTCTGTTGTCTATGTCAATATGTAATTTGCCATCTTGAGTAAAAATTACCTAAACAGATGAAACATTTTTCTTGTTCTATAGATTCTCCATTCAGTATGCAGCTGGTGATTTCAATGTTCTCATCTGACCAATATAGAAAATGATGGTACAACATGACAAAATTTCATGGTGGCTGGGGTGTCGCCTGGATAAACAAGGTCCCTGTTTACCCAGGCGACAGGGAACCAGGGCGAGCATCGAAAAGTCAGTTACTGGAACAAATCTGAAAGCACACCCCCAACTCAACATCACCAGAGTTAAAGATTGGTACTATCAACATAAGAACCCTGAATGGCAAAGAAATGGAGCAAGCTGAAGAATTAGATAAGTACCAGATCAACATAATAGGGATGACTGAAACAAAAAAGACAAAAACAGATCAGATCTTTTTGAGCAATAAATAGAAAACGTTATATTCAGGCAATGACAATCAAGGAAAAGAAGGATTAGTCATAGTATTCAACACAAAATACGAGGCTAATCTTCTTGAATAGCAGGCAGTCTGAAGTTGAGTGATGTGGGCAAATATCAGAATGGGGAATTGGACAATGAGACTAATTTGTGCCTATGGTCCCACAGAAGGTTCCACTAAGGTAGAAGTGGAGGAATTTTTTGATGCTTTAGAAAAAACAACTGACACAATGAGAAAGGAAAAGTTGGTCCTTGTTGGGGATCAAAATAGCAATGTAGGAAACGATTGTCAGACATACAAAAATATTTTGGGAAAATTTGGAGAAAAGAGCAAAGCTAATAATAATGGCAAATACTTGTTGGATTTCTGCCCAGGACATGGACTGTTATTACTAACACCATGTTCCAACATAAAAATATGCACAAATTCACATGGAGAGAAGAGGCAAGGAATAAGAAAAGTCTCATTGACCATGTCATTGTTGATAGTGATGTTTTCTCTCTGGTGCAGGATACCAGAGTGTATAAAGGATTTGAAATTGGAAGCGATCACTATGTAGTCTTGAGCAGGATAAAATTGAATTTCATATTGAAAAGAATAACACATAAGAAAGTTTTAAAGCAAATAAAAGTTGAGCAGCTCTCAGATGTGAACTGTAGACTAAAATACACAAAGATTATTGAAGAAAAAATTAAAGAATTTAAGAACAGCAACCAAACCTTGGAGATTCAGTGGCAAGCCTTGAAGAAAACCCTGATTGATTCAGCCAGAGAGGCATGTGGTGAGGTTGTCGGCAAGGATAGAAAAATCAGAACTCCATGGTGTAAACAGGAAATTAAAGAGGCAGTGAAGAAAAAGAAGAAAGCACATCAAAAGTTCCTGGCAAATAAGTCAGCTTTTGCTCTTAGAGAATACAGAGACAAATGTTAGAAAGCTAAACAATGTAAAACTAGCGAAACAAAAGTCATGGGAGCACTTTGGCAAGAAAATAGAAAATAAATATCAAGAAGTGGCAAGCTATGCAGGAGGTTGTTGAAGAAGCTTAGAAATGAAGGAAGGAGTGCTGTAAAAGGCTTAGAGATGATAAAGGTGACATGAAAACAGGAGAAAAAGATATCCTTGAAGTATGGAATAATTACTTCGAAAAATTGCTAAATGAAACAAGCAATGATAGTACAGTGCTAAAAAACAGGCATACAGTCAGCAATACATATACATACATGAAGTAGAAAAAGCCATCAAAGGCTTGAAATGTGGAAAGGCAGCAGGAGTAGATGATATTCGGCCAGAAATGCTGAAGTATGGTGGTATAAAAGTATTACAGTGGCTGCACTGCATAGTTCAGAAAGCCTGGACAGATGGATGAATTACTGATGATTGGAGTAGAGCTCTAATAGTTCCCATATGTAAAAAGGTAAATAAAACTGAATGTGAGAATTACAGAGGTATTTCCCTACTGAGTGTTCCTGGCAAGATCTATGCCAGCATGCTTGAGAAACGGTTGAGAAGAATTGTGGAAGAAAAGCTTCGTGAAGAACAAGCTGGATTCAGGCAAAATAGAGGCTGTCAGGATCAGATCTTCAATTTACGACAAATAGTCGAGAAAGCATGGGAATATAACAAAGATCTGTATTTAATAAAGTTTTGTCGATCAAGAAAGGCATATGACAAGGTGCCAAGAGAGAAGTTATTCAATACTCTACAGTCATATGGTGTCGATAGGGCATTATATCAAGCAATACTTAGTCTTTATTTGAGTTATAAGTCAGCAGTTAGAATTGAAGGAAGTACAGGAAGATGGTTTAATGTTAAATCTGGTGTGAGACAAGGATGTACATTATCCCCTCTGTTATTCATTATCTATATGGATCACATTATGAAGGAAAGTGGTATTAAAAATGATATCGAAATTGGAGATGTTAATGTCAGCTCTTTGCTTTATGCGGACGATGTTATACTTCTGAATAAATCCACTGCCAGTTTGCAAGATTCCCTGACTAAATTGAATAACTGTTGTAATAGATATGGTATGAAGGTCAGCATTAAAAAGACAAAGACAATGAAAACAGGTAGAATTGTTGAAAATGTCATTTCAGCTACTCAGGCACGATTTTTAGTGAAGATGGTAAATTAAATATGGAAATAGATAACAGAATCAACAAAGCTGGTATGGTAGGAAGTCAATTGAATAAATTCATATGAAATAAAAGAGAAATTAGTTGGAACACTAATTTAGCTGTATACAAAGCAGTGTTCAAACCAGTTTTAACTTGTGGATGTGAGAGCTGGGTCAGATGTAAAACACTTGACCAAAGACTAGAGACTGCAGATATGAGAGTCCTGAGAAAGATTAGAGGTGTGAACAGATGGCATCAATGGCAATATCATATTTAAAATGAGGATATTAGGAAAGAACTTGACATTGTCAGCATCCAGGAAAGCGTTAGCAGAGCTAATCTCAGGTGGTATGGTCACTTAAACAGAATGGGCGAGGAAAGATGAGCAAAACAAGTGTTCTCTGCTAGGTTGGCAGGAAAACGATCCAGAGGAAGACCAAGATATAAGTGGATTGATATGGTACAAAATGCCTTAGATGATAGAAACATAAGATCTGATAATATTAGAGTCTTGACATGTAACAGACTGATTTGGAGGAAAATTGTAGATAGGAAGGTAGTAATTATGTAAATTTTTCATGTAGTACTATCATATCCTGTACACCCCTTGAGGGTACATGTCAGGAATTTGATGATGATGATGTCTATTTTCACAGTCACTGGATAGTGACTGTGAAAATAGACAGGAACATGCAAAATTTGTAGCAGCAGTTATTTTAATTAACGAATCCTTCAGACCAGCACCAGATCACTTTAGTAGTATAATATCATTTACATAAAATAAAGAGCTGGGATTAACATCTCCAATACTGATATTATGCTTAATGTCACTTACCTTCATAACATGATCTGCATGGATGAAGAAGAATAGTGAAGAAAGTGTGCACCCTTCCTTTATCTCCTTCCATTCTGACTGCTGACTTAATATAAATATAGACTACATATTATTTGACATGATGACCCATTTACACCATATAACTGTAGTGTTTCAAACAGCTTTTCTCTTAGCATCTTATAATATGCAATTTCCAGAAATGCAAAACTTAAATATAGATCCTTGTTATATTCTGATGATGTCTGAACCATTTGTCTTAAAGTGAAAATAAATTCTGACAATTTCTATCTTGCCTCAACCTGCTATGACATGGCAGGTTGAAGCAAACACAGAAAAAACTATCAGTTGACTTTGAAGCTGCAGTCTCGTTTCCCTTAATTCCAATGCTGCTGGGATTCTGAAACAACTGAACATCAAAATGAAGAATCATCATGGCCTAGTTGGCCAAGTGGTAAGCATATCTGCTCTCCAGCCAAAAGGCTGTGTGGATTCGAATCCTGTCTTGGGCATGGATGTTTGTGATTGTCTGTGAAAATACTAGTGGTGGGCAGTGGATGGCATTGGTGTAGATCAGTGTTTCCCAACCTTTTTAATGTTGCGGAACCCCTGTAGCAAATGTTAATTCACCGCGGTCCTCATAAAATCCAAAATGGAAATTTTTTATATTTTACATATCACAGAGGTGAAGTAATAACTTACAATTTTACAACACTAAATGTGTCATTTATGACAATGCAATACTGTTATAAATGGAGATATTCGGAAGAATATGAACATATCAATTAGGCCAGGTGTGAGTAACATGATAAGATAAAGTTGAATGAAAATAAACTATCCTGCAGACCCCAGGGGGTCAGCGGACCAGTTTGGGAAACACTGGTGTAGATGATGATGACGTTGGTGTAGTTGCAGTTTACTGTAGTTGGTGGATTGAGTAGTGGAAACGGAGAGCTGTAGAGTGGATGCCCTCCCTTGATGAGTCCTTGGAGGTATCACGTAATAATAATAATCATTTTATACACAAATTATTGAATATCACAAAGCACTGGGTGTGGACTGTACACTGGAGAGAGAGCCTGTAAAGAACTCAAGTGAGTCTGTATAAATCACATTTTTGCAGTATTCTTGTATGTATACAAGTACAAGCTGAATGGTATGCAACTTAGCTATATAATTACTGTAGTCAAGAGGAATGAGACTGAATGTTAGGAAACACAGCATCACAACCAACAGAAGACTCAGATCTTGAACTATCAGTACAGATGGATAAGAAATCAGAATAATCCATTCTATACACATTAAATAACTGCAGGTAAATAGATGGCGTAAGAGACTTGAGAGGTTGCATAAATGGAGTGAAAATCTGTCAAGAAGAAATGCTGTCATGTTTGGTGGTGGCAATTATCTATATTCATCCCAAGAGCAAACACACACACCAAATGGGCAAAAGGCAGCCTAATGTATGTATGTATATAACAGTGAGTGTCTCAACATGGATAAAAAATACTAGTTGCCCATGTAAGATGTTTTGAACATCTTTAGAGAGACTTTATTTTCAGAGCATAGTTAAAGATAAATGTTTTTGCTGAAGTGAAAGGGCAGGTTCATTTGCTTTGAGGTAAAGACTTTGAATGAGTGATGTGTGAAATGTACCTGTATCTCTTCATATATTTTGTTGAAGGATAAGATCATCCAACCATCAGAGGGTGCTCTCCGTTTACAAACAGTAAGCTTAATTCCCATATCAAGCTTGGAACAAACAATAGCACAATAAATGTGAAGCAAGGAAAATCGATCTGCGCATCCCATTCTGTAGATGACAGAGTGCAAAGGATGTTCACTGCACTTTTCTCTTAGTTGACAAATGCAAGGAAAGTCAGCTTTCTCTCAAAAATGAGTCCTAAAAACTTAGTTTGTGTTGATACCTTGGAGGTATCACGTAATAATAATAATAATAATTTTATACACAAATTATTGAATATCACAAAGCACTGGGTGTGGACTGTACACTGATCTGGGTGAGTGCATTTTTGGCAGAAATGTATGCACAGACACTTTTTTTTTTTTTTTTACTGAAAACTTGAATACATTACCAACATCCCATGAACAAACGATTACTTGTTCGCATTTCCTTTCAGTAACCCTCATGTTACAAGAATGAAATAAATTGTAAGTCATCAAAATATGGAGTACTGTTTACTATGAGAGGAAGCCGTACAGCAGGTGGGTTTACTCTGACAGAAAAGTGTGTCATCACCACATATCACCTTGTGGAACACTCTCTTCTTGACAAAATTGCTTAAATAAAGTGCTTCCCACTTGGATTTGAAGGAGAGCAAGTTTCTAATAATAGTAATAATAAAAAAACTATCTCTGGATGGAAATTATAGATGTCTTATTATTACTATTATTATATAAACACCTCCAGGGAGTCCAAAGACTCATCGAGGGAGGGCACCTACTCTACAACTCTCTGTCTCCACCAACCACAACTACTTTCACCATCTACACCAGTGGTTCTCAAAGGGTGCGCCCAAGAAGATTTCAGGGTGCGCCCTGTGGTATTCCAGAGAAATATGTGTCCAGATATAAAAATAAATATAGTTACTCTATTATACCTTTTCATTATGGATATACCGCTCTTTTTGTCAACACATCATTATTATATTAATTAACAGCGGTTTTTCTTGCAAAGAGAACAAGAATATGGTTTATTCTTGTTGTGTATATTACTTATTTTAAAAGTGTTGGAAGTGGATGTTATGTGCATATTACTTATTTTCAGATAAATACAATCAAATAAAATGGATAGATTTCTCAAAAAAAAGCGTGATATTGAAGAATCAGATTCTGGAAGTGAGCAAAAGTTAAGTGCAAGTCTTCTTCTTCTTCTTCTACGCGTTATTCCTGCTTCCTATGCAGGGTCAGTGTGTTACTTCAGATGCGACTTCTTGTTAGTACTACTCCCAACCGACCCGTCGTCTGGTCTGCTGCTGGGGGAGATATATTTTTGACTGTAGAGGCGTATGTTCACGGGGCCGGTTTGCCTGTTTGATGAAAAACGCCAGATAAACTGGCGGAAAAAACCCTACTGACCGCGCCCAAGACTGGCTAACTTGGCTATGCCTAAGGAAGATCCTCAAATTCCTCACGTCTGCAACGGAATCGAACCTGGGACACTCCTTCCCCAGGCATATGGTTGCGAAGCGCAAAGCCACTAGGCTAACCGCGCAGTCGCAAAAGTTAAGTGCAAGTAAGAAAGCAAAATCGCGGCCTACTTGCAAATATAATGAAAGTTATTTAAGCTTTGGTTTCACTTGGACCGGAAGTGAAGATCATCTTTTGCCGCTATGTTTAGTATGTGGATGTAAAATGGCAAATGAATCATTGCTTCCTAGTAAATTGAGTAAACATTTTAAAACTATACACTCTAATTTACAAGATAAATCTGTAAGTTTTTTTCAAGAGATTGTCTGAACAGCAAACAAAAGCGGCAAATTCTTTTAAAAGTATAATGACTCTGATAAAGCTCAAATCGCTTCTTATCAAGTCTCAGAACTGATAGCAAAAAATATGAAAGATCATACTTTAGGTGAGTCACTTATTTTGCCTGCATGCAAAAAAATGGTCATGACAATGCTAGGAAATGAAGCAGCAATGAAAATAAGCAAGATTCCTCTGTCCAACGATACAGTTCACAGACATATTATAGAAATGTCTTCTGATATCGAGAAAAATGTATGCAGTAATAAACTTCAGTATTCAAATTTTGCATTGCAAGTTGATGAGTCAACAGACATTACCAACAAGGCGCAACTCTTAGTATTTGTCCATTTTATTAATGAAGATAGAATAGTAAATCAGTTTCTTTTTTGCAAAGAATTAAGTGTGTCTACAAAAGGTGAGGACATTTTTAACATTCTGAATAGCTATCTTGATAAATGGCAGTTAACAAAACTAACGTAACTCACTACTTTCTTCATAGGGCGGCCTTGATGGTAAAAACATTGGGAGAAAAATTAAGAGAAGTTTTAGATCAAGTTGTTCAGATGATAAACTTTATTAAAACAAGACCTATCAAATCGCGTTTATTCGAAAAGCTCTGTATCAATATGGATTCACAACACAGACGGCTGCTTTTACACACTGAGGTGAGGTGGCTGTCAAGGGGGAAAGTACTTACCCGTGTACACGAGCTATGACAAGAACTTCTTGCGTTTTTTGAAGAGATGAAACAATTACATTTTTGTAACCTCCTTCGGTGCGAATTTTGGATTGCCAGGTTACAGTATTTGGCCGATATATTTCAGCAGCTCAATATTTTGAATACTAGCATGCAAGGGAAAGAAGAAAATATTCTCACATCCACTGACAAAATGAAAGCGTTTCAGAGAAAACTACAGATTTGGAAAAGAAAAGCTGTCGAAGGTAATTTGGAAATGTTGCCATTGGTAAATAACACTTGCATAAATGAAACACTTCCAATAATAGTTGAACATTTAACAAGTTAAGAAGAAAAATTGAGTTCTTATTTTCCATCACATAACACTGAATAATACGATTGGATTAGAAACCCATATATGGAAACTTCAAGTGATTTTGGTTTAACATTAACAGAAGAAGATGAACTGGCAGCTATATCCACTGATCGTGGATTGATGATTAAACATAAGGAATTGTCTCTTGAAGCCTTTTGGATTTCTATAAAAGAAGAATATGTGTGTGTCAATATCTAAAAAAAGCTTTGAACATTTTACTACAATTTTCAACATCATATTTATGCGAATTAGGATTTTCTACCTTCACCACAATTAAATGTAAAAAGAGGGGAACTCTTCAATGTATTGACAAGGAAATGAGAGTTTACCTTTCAAATATATGCCTAAACATTGAAGCAATCGCTAGGACACATCGGGCTCATGTTTCTCATAAACGCAAGAATGAATAAACTTAAGGTATGTTTCATTTTTTTTTTATTGCATTATTTTTTTTCTGTAATATTTGACTTAATTATTATAACATATTTCTCAGAAATTCGTATATAGTGTGCCTACAATTATTTGTAGGATTTTAAATGCGCCCCGACTTAAAAAAGTTTGAGAACCACTGATCTACACGAATCCATCTACCGTCGACCACCACCACTAGTATTTTCACACACAATCACTAACATCCATGCCTAAGGTGGGATTCGAACCCGCCCTTTGGCTGGAGAGCAAATATGCTAACAACTTGGCCAACTAGGCCGGCCTTTTCATATGCTATATCTCCAAGGTGTGTCATAAGCTTCTTTTCCATGAAAAAGAACACTGAAACTAGAGGAATGCATCTCTTATACATGTTTCCAAACATACCAAATGGTGCATTGTTGGACAGTGTCTATGAAAGCTGCATTGTGCATTAGAGAAAAAAATCGTTCTTTTCTAAATACCAGAGATATCTGACAATTACTATTTTCTCCAATACCTTACAAAAACAGCTCGTCAGAGTGACAGGTCAATAAATGATTGCTTGTGTGGCATGCTTTCCTGATTTTGAGACAGATCTATGATCTGTCTCAAATGACAATTTGAGATAGATGACAATTAACCTATGCCATGAATCTAAAATGACAATTAATCTATGCCATGAATTCAGAAGCTCCTCCTCGGTAAGTATTCTGTTGTACAGTAAGAGAAGATCTGCTGAAGATGGTGGAAGTTAATGAGATCCATTATTAACTCATAATGGATGTCATCAGGCCATAACCACTGGCATTAGAGATAAAAGAGCCCTTTAAGTTCCCACTAAAACAAATGCCGATTGCATGGGTCTTGTCAATTTGTAAAAAAAAAAAACGTATTCATTGCACCTGTAATTTGCCCTATAAAGGGGAAACAGGATGCACAATTCCTATCAGAAAAAAGGAACATAAATGGCACATTAAATATAATAACTATGGTCAAGCTGGTTCTTTCTGATCATGCCCTGAACATTTTACATAGAATTGACTGGAAAAGCACCTGTTGTTTGCATCACACCAAAACATGGTATAAAAGTAAATTTAAGGAGGCCTGTGAGATTCTTATCAACTACCCTAATCTTAACAATAACGATGGTCTAAAAATCTGAAGAATATGGAAGGCACATATTCTACCCACTTAATCTTTCTCTCTAAGAGTTAATTATAAATAGGACCATAGGTAATACAGGATCTTAAATCTAATATAACAATTGTCATGTTAAATTAGGACACCATTTTTACTTTAACAAAACTATCTATATGAAAGAATGTTTCTCTGATGTTGTCTTAAATAGAATATAGCTTTGATGTAATTATTTTATTGCATTTATTTATTTGCAATTTTATTTTATTTTCACTAGAGGTCAGGCTAGTAAAATAACCGTTGATCAAATCATTGTCTATTCAGCATACTGTGTGAAATGTAATTTAGCTTCTCTCTCTGTGTGTGTGTGTACGTACGTACGTACACAGGTAGAGTCCATAATTTGTTTAAAATGAACACTAGTATTGCAAATTCCACCACAAGCAGGACCATCTCCAGTTTTGTCCTTAAGAATAATATTGAAATTCCTTAAGATGAGGTCTTCACTAGGTTTTAAATATGTTTTCTGCAGAAGAACCTTGATATCATTAATATTTTGGCAAAATCCACATTTCTACTGTAAAAATTTTGGCTTCTTTTGAATTTGTAAATGTGTCTAATTTCCAAGAGGTTGAGATCTTACATTTATTTGAATGGAATTTGTCAAATGATTTTGGGAAGTCTAGTATGAATGGCTGGTGTTCATCTCTTCCTCTGGGAAAATTTTTAATACATCTGTATTAAAAATCTTCAATGTGTTGTCAGGATAACTTGTTCGTTTTTGTGTAGTTCAATGAATACAGAAGTATCCATTTTTTCTGTAGAGGTGTTTGTTTTTTCTTTCAGAAAATCAATGCCATAATTTTCTTAACAAGTGCGTTCTCAATGAGCAGAATTATTTTGTTTCAGAAGTGAGACCATAATAAGCTGAACGACTAATGCACTACACAGAGCAGCACTCACAATCATAAACTTCAGGTGTGCTTAAATTATTTATTATTGAATAGAGTAACACACACACACACACAGCCATAAATGCTGTTATAACTTCAGCACACACCCCTCATGCTACCCACAGAATTACATGAGCCCGGTTCCATTAGTGCCGCTGTGTGCAGCCAACATTTGCATGTGTATCAGCAGAAAGAGAGAGTTGTCTAGCTGTATTGAGTTAACATGCAGTGGGAAGATTATGAGAATTGTGTAGCTGTAATAGCACTTCACAAGACTGGAATGCAGCCACCCATTATTTTCAACATGATTGGATTATTAACCATTATAATGATACAGATGATGTATCTGACAGCCAAAGAGCAGGATGACCACGCTATGTTAGGATGCAACAGCTTGTGAGGGATACGAAGGCACATTTCTGCCATAATGGGGGTGATAGCCCATCGTCGTTCTACTGGATATTTCCTAACACCACAACTTATGTGACAGAAGTTGATAAAATCAAACGCACTTCTCTGGAACAACAGACACAGAAATATCCTCTTCTCAGATGAAATCTTCATGCTATTGAAGAGTCGTTTAACCACCAAAACAATCAGGTATATGACCTGGATTGTCACACAGCATGTGCCATAGCATCCAGGATTTAGAGAAGTCATCACCCCACATTAGTGATGGTTTGGTGGGGGGAGTGACATATCAGAAGGTATCCAAATTGCATTTTTATAAGAAAGAGGTCAAAATCTCCACCAAAGCATATCAAGACACTGTGCTGGAACGTGTGGTATGGCCCCCCTGAACATTTTGTTTCATGGTAAGCAGTGGACCTTCCAGCAGGAATCAGCCCTTACACACAAGGTGAGGACCCCAAAACAGTGGAGGCAAACGTGCCCGACCATATATCACCCTCTGATTGGTTGTCTAGATCAATCTAAATCCATTGCACTTCAAATTGTAGTCAGAGCTTGAGAGAGAAGAATGCCATTTAAGCATCACCAGCCTGAATGTGGGAATGGAGCGAGTAGTGGCAGCATTTCCGTTGGATGTTGTGCATGCCACTATCATTAGGTGGCTTCACACTCTTTGGGCATGCATGAAAGTAAAAGGGGTGACATTTCAAACACTGAGTGCTGCTATATACACATTATACATGTGGACTGTATGCTCTGAAAGATGTAAATGATTTACTGATAGATTTATGAAAGGTTTATGCACTGTTCAAAGTAGTAACAGTATTTATGGCTAGACTAGGTATATGTGTTTGAATAAATTTTTATATTTTCTTAATTGCTACTTTCTCAGCATTAAAGGAGTTCAGGACAGATGTTGTAGTGGCTAGCTTCCTATTTGCATCCTGAAGTTTTGTTCTGTTAACATTTTATTTACATTTTACTCTATTTATATCTTTTACACTTTTTTTATCATCTTTCCATCTTTGGGATGCATGGTAGTTGGTTGAATGAGTTCACTCTCAGTTGAACACATTTAAGTTTCTCTGCAAGACAAGACTGATTATCTGCTCTATACTACCCACATCAGGCATAGGTGGTAGAGCCACAACAGGATTCAAGCATGCCAATATTTCTGACATTTAAAGCATCTTAGTGGGAAGAAATCCCATCTTCTTAACTGCCAGCTTCTCAGCATTAGAGGATTTCAGGACAGGAATCACAGTGGCTAGGTACCTATTCATATCTTGATGTTTTGTTCAGTTTATATTTTGTTTACATTTTGTTCTATTTATGTCTTTTGTATTCTTTATCATCCCTACACTTTTAGCATGATGCACAGTAGGTGGCTGGATGATCTCACCCAAAGATGACACTTTACGTTTCTTTGCAGAGCAAGACTGATTATCCTGTGCTTTACTATCAGTAAATTTATGTATACCCATATTTCTGATATTTAGGGCATCTTAGTGGAATAGTAATGTAGAAACTTAAGAGCACAAGTGAGATATCTTGCTTTTAATGATGCTGGATGTTTGTATATAAAAAGTATGGATGATCATGTTGGAGCCAGGTGATCATCTCACATCAGGCTGTGACTCATACCTTGATTATTAGATACACATATTCACAAGAATAAATACCAATAATTTGTTTATTACTGCAAATATTCTGGTCAGAAATTAACAGGCATCATCAGTACATCAGAATAACCACAAGAAGAAGCAAAAGCAAAGCAAAGAAACGTAAAGAAGATGGGAAGACATTCCATGTGCCGGAATGCCATCATCGTTGGTTACAAATCAAAAGTGAGTACAATTAAAGTGAAAACTAAAATTGAAATGATTTGAAACAATATCAATTAACAAATTTAGATAAATAAAATGACTGAATAACACATTATTAAAAATAAAAAGGGGGGAGGGTGAGTGTTAAACCACAGGATACTGTAGTCAGTGTCCACTCCATGCTGGGCAAGGCCAGATTTTTCAGGTTTGTTGATATAAGATAAATGTTCTTGTATTAGTTTTTCAACTGAATGTTCTGTTTATTCAAAGTGCAAGTGGAGGTACTTCCACACTGAACATAGTAAACATCAGGGAGGAAGAGAGGAGGCTGTTTATCTTTTGTGGATGATAACCAGGAGGAGATATTGATGATAGAGAAGAATGCAGGACTAAATTATATCTTTTCAGGATGTTTGCAATCACATTTGAGATGCCTGCAATGCATGGGATAGGAACGTGCCATACAAATTCAATACAAACTTCCTCTAAATTTTTGTTAATTTCTGTATTTCAATTTTAGATTTAGCTTTAATTATAATCTCATTTGATTTTGTATCCACCATATGGTGGCATTCCAGCACATGACTCAGCTCTGGAAATAGAATTAACATTCTTCATTCTACATTGACTTTGTGATTATGCAGATGAACTGATGATGGCCCGTTAATTTCTGCCCAAAATATTTGTAATAATGAAAAAATTGTTATTCTTTATTCTTGTGAATACATGTATCTAATAATTTTTACTATGCCACAAGTGTCTCTTACCTGTCACTAATTGCATATCTCCTCATGCGGAATTGATCAAAGATTGTTCTAACTGCATGCCTCTAGAATAGTTGAACATTTTATGAGATATGGGCAATATTTTGTGTGGGGAATATTGTAATTGGTATCCCCCCCCCCAATACACACACACACACACACACACACACACACACACACACACACACACACACACACACACTGATGTTGTTCTCAATAGTTTTTCTGAGTGTTGCTTTGGGAGATCCTGCCAGTCTTAAATAAATGAGGGTGGCAATTTCACTACTGGCTTTTCACCTGTTAGTTATATGGATAATGAGAAATAGTGGTGCATTTATGTGTTTCAAATGTCTTTTTTGTTTCTTATTTCACTGTCAAACGATGTATGTAAGGTATCTCTACCTTGGTTGGGGCCTCTATGATGGCCCATGGATAAATTTGAAGATGAAAGACTGATGCTCAAGAAATTATCTGTTGAGCAAATGAGATCCCCACCTAGCATGGAGCCACACACGGGCACCCGCTATTTGGCAAGCAATAAATTGGAAGTAGAACACCAGGATTACCCCAGATGCTATACCTGCATTGCAGTGAGTCTTTGGTCCCATCTCTGGTCCATGGGATAGGAGACTTACTTCTTCTTTTTTTTTTATACAAAAAATTATTAAGTGTAGTCAAAGAATTATTATTCATTTTTAGGATATAAGATTGCAATAAAAGATTTTACTCAATGCATATTTTGGAATGCATGCTTCTATCCCTGTCAATAAAACAGATTGCTGTATATAGCCAGCTCCACAATTATGATTAAAATAGTGTCATAGTGTATATGTTATTATAGTCATTTTGTTTAGCATAGTACTATAACTAAGGAACTCTGATTAGGGACGTCTGGTTGGCAGTCACAGTGAGTTTGGTATTTTCTATGGTGAAAGTCAAATGTATTACACAACAGTTGTTTAGCCTACTGCATTTTCTCCTATCCCACTAACACCTGCAATTCTCTCCATATAAACAACTGATCCACCTTGGCAGCACCATGCTTCTAATTCATTTGACTTACAACTGCTGGTATGAAATGAACAATGTTTGGCAGACTTTGCTTTTAAAAAGAAACAAGTGAAACAATCATTATTTTCCATGTCAGTAGCACTGGTAATATCATTCAGTTGCTTGTGAGGTCACAAGCAAAATACTTGTGATTGTAACTTGTTAAAGTCTTTTCAGTCACTATACAGCATATGTATAACATGTGTGAAAAGAATTCATTACATAAAATGCAAGATGAAAAAAAAATTAGTGCCCCCGCCCTTCTCTCCATTCTTGGCTTTTGGCACTCCTGGTGACGTAGAAGAGGTCAGGAAGTTATCAGTCAAGAACCATAACAAAATACATAATTCTAAGAGCTGTGCATTACATATTTACTTCACTGTATTATCAAAAATAACCATAATGTATTTTATTATTTTAAAAGTTATGTATATTCAAGCACATAAGTAAAAATTGTATGAGAGGAAAAAATCTACACTTTCCTATAATAATCTGCCACCTTGCTTACATGGAGAGTCTAACCTAGTTCAAAAATTTAGTGCTGAAAGCAGGATTATTGAATTATCTGATCCATAGTCCACTCACAGTACTAAGTGTGCTATAGGTTACAATCATTCATTATTGGAATAGCATAAAAAGCCTCTGCAGATGATTCACCCATCATTTATAGTCAACAAAAACTCAAGGATGATGAAAGATATTCCAGGAATATTCTACAAATCATTTTGTATCACAATAGAGGATTAGATTTCTAGCAATTATTATTATAGACTTATTATATAAGAATAGCACCTCCAGAAATTAAAGCTCATGGGCCTTGCAGACTGCCAAACTTTAGTATCATTATCCAACCAATGGAACAATGTTGCACCACATTGTGTTTCTGTAAATTAAGTTTAAAACAGAAATATATTTCTGGATAAATACATTTCCATATATATACGTATGTGTTTGTGTGTGCAAGAGTGATTTTTAATTTATATGTATTTCTAATTGTAACTGAATTTTATAAATTTGAATAAATTCACACTGAAAGACCTCAAAACAGAATATTAAATCATTTTTTCAAGTTATTTCTTCATGTATGTAATGTAAGAAACTAAAGGATAACGAGATTTTTTTATTTTTTTATCATGATAATTATGATCCCACACATGAAAGGTGAAAAGACCTACACAACACTACAGTGGCATGTGTAAGCAAGTGAATAAGGAGAAAAATGTAGCCTATCACTATGTTTCTTAAAGAGTGTAAGTTGTACATGGTAGGGAAAACAGTATGGGGAGACTGTCCCAAAGAATTAGAGGTGGATGGAATGAAGGAAAACGATGAGATGAGAAGAGCTAATTCGGTATGTTCAAAGTTGGCCATTGGCTACTCTAGTTCTATGGTTAGAAGAAAAGGAAGGAATAGTAGCAGTCAATTCAGAGGAGCAATGCCCATGAAAGTACATATAGAAAAGGCACAATAATGAAAGTACACATAGAACAGAAGTCTGGGGAAGGGTCATCTATTAAGCAGATTGTTCTCTTCTGAATAGGGAGGTCTTGGGTGCTCCACCCAACATGTGAGAACAATACTCCAAGGTTTTCAGATCCGAGACTGATGAAGTGTTAGGAGTTGACAGAAAAAGAAGTAATGTCTAGAAAGGAAAAGCACACCAAGCTTGTTATTAGAAGCTAAATAGGCTATGAATGTGATATTATTATTTGAGACCTCCAGGGAGTCAAGGACTCATCGAGGGAGGCTATAAATCACCCAAACCAGCTGTCATACCTTCCCTTAAATTCATTCACACTAGATGAACTGACTACCCCTAAAGGCAAATTATTCCACTCTCTCACTGTTCTCTGGGAGAAAAACCTAGCTCTTACCCTTTTCTTGACTGCAAAAAAATTTAACTTCCATGGATGCTTCCGTGCTCTCTCTCTCCGCTTTCCATATAATGAAAAATTCCATCATTTGAAATGCTATAATGCCCATTCAAAAGTTCATAGACTATCACATCACCCCTCTTCCTCCTGTTAACCAGAGTCTGCAATCTGTCCTCATAATCTAAATCCATTAATCCAGATGTAATCTTCGTAAACTCTTCTTTGCACTCTTTCCACAGCTTCTTTATCCCCTTGGAAACCGGGAGACCAAATCTGCGCACAGTAATCCAGATGTGGTCTTATCAAAGCCTTATAAAGAGGCAAAATGACTTCCTTATCCTTACATGTCAAGGTTTGTTTCATTGTAATTATCCTCTGAGTTGTATTTTCAACTTTTGCTATGTGATCTTTGAACTTCGAATTCCTATCCACCAATACAACAAGATCCCTTGCCTCCTCAGTTTCTTGTAGCATAATCCTGCTAATATAATATGCCACTGGAACTCTAATCATGCCAAACTGCATAACTTTACACTTATTAACATTAAACTGACAGCCATTTTCATTTGCCCGAATTTTCAGCCTATTCAATTCATTTTGTAAGTTCTGAATATCAGTAGAATCCATGATTGCCTGCCTATCTTTGCATCATCAGCAAATAATTGCACATCTGATGTTAGATCATGCCTGATGTCATTAATGTACAGACTGAACAATAATGGCACAAGGACCAAACCCTGAGGTACACCACTGGTCACCTTAAATCCAGCAGATTCACACCCACTGTGTACCACTTTTTGATATCTATCTGTCAACCACCCCCTGATCCAAGTCAAGAGTTTATATTCCAATTCCATATTCTCCAGTTTATGCAACAGCCTTTCATGTGGCATCCTATCAAATGCCTTAGAAAAATCCAACATTATAATAGTGTATCCATTCCCTTTATCCAACTCAGCCATAACATTGTTATAAAATATAAGCAAATTGCTAAAGCATGACCTTCATTTAGTAAACCCATGCTGCTCCTTGCAGAGTATAGCTTGTTTGTTTACCCATTTCTGCATGCAAGTTCTTACCAACTTCTCTAAAATCTTCGCTACCACATTAGAGATACTGATGGGTCGGTAGTTAGACACATCAGTTTTTGCACCACCCTTGTACAATGGAACTATCATACATTCCCTCCATTCCAGAGCTGAGACTTAAGTTATACAAACATGTGTTTGTATAACTTGAGTCTCAAGTGAAAGGCCTAGCCAATTCGGCTGAACATTCCTGTAGCAAACGGGCTGATATTCCGTCTGTCCCTATAGACAAATTCTTATCCAGTTATGCAACAGCTCTTCAACCTCATTTTCATGAACCTCTAACTCTTCATCCAATGTAGCAGTAACATTGTGCATCATGTTACATACACCTAGTCGATATGTCTGTGCCAGGATAAACTGGATGTGACAGTCAACTTAAGAAGAGAAATCTGACCTTGTAAGGAAACTGGAACAATATCAATAGTAAGCGGGGATTGAGGTAGTATTTTTCTTGTAGGTAGACATGAGTATTTTGGCATTGAAATTTACTAAGTTGTCTTCATGCCATTTGGATATGTTGAGGAGGTCAATGTTTAAGTTACTGGTTATGAAACATCTTGGAGTATATAACTAATAGAGTATTACAGGATTTCACAAATGAGGAAGAGGAATGAAGAGTAGTATCATCAGCAAAGCTGTGAATAGGATTCGAAGTGAGAGAGAGAGAGAAAGTTATTGATGTAACGGAGGAAGAACATTGATAAGAGCATGTAATCCTGGAGCACTCCAGCACTGATGGAGAAATCTGATGAGAGGAAGCCACCTCCCACTATGACATGCAATGAATGACTGAATTGCCAGCATCCAGTGAGGATGCTGACAATTCATTCACAGAGTACAGCAAGCAGGTCATAAGATGATAGCTTGTTGAGAAGGCCTCAGTGTCACACATGATTGAATGCCTTTAAAACATTGAGAACAATAACATGGGTTTCTGCAAATCTTCCCATGGCCTGTGTCCAAAGGTCAGTGAGATTAGCTAGGAGGTCAGCTGTAGAATGAGAATGCAGAATCGATATTGGTGATCACTAATTAACTGTTGAGTCCCCGGGTAATGAAGAAGTTGGTTGCTGATAACCTTCTCCATCATTTTTGAAAGTACTGAGGTAAGAGCAATGGGCCAATAGTTAAATGACTGACTTTTCTCTCCCTTTACAGGCTGGATATAGGCTTGCTTTCATGCTGTTGGGTAGATGCCAGTAGAATATGATAGTTTATATAGGTGAAACAGGATGGGTGTCAATTCTGGAGCACAAGTTTTGAGCACAACCAGAGGAATACCATCTGGACCAAGAGCCTTCTCAGTATCAAGATAAATCAGGGTTTTCCTGACGTCCTTTCAGCAAAAGTTTAGAGGAGGCATGCAATGGGAAATATGTGGTAGCACAGGAAGTGATTTGCCTTGGTCATCTAGACAAGAGTTGGAGGAAAAAACTGATCCCAAGAGGTTTGCTTTTTCCCTGAATGAGGTTACCATGGTGTGATCACGATGCAAGACACGCAGGAACAGAAAAGGGCAAAAGTTATGCCCAATTGCCTTAGCAAGGGATCAGATGCTTGACTGCCAGTTGAGCAGGAAGAAAGTTTATTGCATTTCATTCTTATGAAGTCTGCTTTGGAATGGTTACCTTTTTTTACACTTGTTTCAGGCTACTGTGTAAGCAGAAACACTTTCTGTTGAAGAAGCTAGAGTTTTTAATTTAAGCCATTGAACATAAGCTGCATTTTTATCATGGACTGCAAAGGGGCAATTTTTTTTGTTTCATCTTTCTGTTAAAGAAGCTTGAGTTTTTAATTTAAGTCAGTGAACATAAGACGCATTTTTGTCATGGATTGCAGAGGTTTTTTTTTTTTTTTTTTTGAGAACCAGGCCATGGATACAGGTTGGGAGTTTGCAGTGGAGTGGGATAGCTGAATACCAGTGGAATAACTGAAATAATTCTCTTGCCAGTGAGGATTATTTCAGTTATTAGTTCAGTGCAGATGTTTGGATCGAGAGAGCATAAGCAGTAATCTGACCATATAAAAAGGCATAAAAATTCCAGAAGTCATCCCAGTTGGAACAATTAGCGTGCCATAGGATACAAGGTTGAGTTGGCTGGGAGGAGGGCAAGCTGTGGAGAAGGAAACTTGAATAAGATGGTGGTCAAAATTGCCAAGGAGACAGCACACATCCACAATACATTTGGAAGGAGACAACACTGGACCTTTTCTAGCTAAGAAAAGATCAAATGTTGGGGAATTATAAGGATTGTCTGCTATTCTGGTTGGTAGATTAACTATTTGTGTTAGGCCATGACTGAGGAGTGGTAAAGGCAGCAAATGAAAGCTGTAAAGTGAGATGAGGAAATCTTGAGCCAGAGTAGATCGAAATGCAGGATTCCAAGTTGGATAGTCTTTGACAAGGGATATCAGATTGTACAAAAACACATGTGCCTCCTTTTTTTGCAAAATGCATCATGCAGGATGTAGTTGGGACAGTTAAAGTGGGCTGTAGAGGATGAGAAATGAGGTTCGGTTAGGAAAAAAAGAGATGAGTTATGATGTCTATAAGTGGCAGTGTATATCACTAATATTTGTATTAAGGCCTCAAATATGTTGGTGAAATGGATATGGAAGTGTTTTTCATTGAAGAAGTTTTGATGTTATTTTGAGTGCGTAGGTTGAGGCACATTTTTATTATTTATTTCAATTTTGTATTTAGAACATTAGAAGATGGATTTGATGGGTTAGAAGATGTTATCAATAATGAGAATTCTAAGACAGTGTTTGCTTTGGAATGATTGAGACATGACTCTGGGCAGCACAGATGCTACAGCTTATTAGCTGTTGTGAATATTGCTGAAGATGGAAAATATCATTAAATGTGATCTCTTAGATTAAGGCAATGGTTGATGATAATGATATTTGTAAAAATTAACTGTGACCAATATTTGTGCTATATTTGGTATTTATAAACTACCTAATTTACAAAGTTCATGGATTTTTTTATATGCAAAAGAGAATTCTAGGATGCAGCTAAAGGTATTCAAAACAATTAAACAGCTTTAATGTGGTATTACTACACTTAAAACTGTTTAATTACCATTATTTAAGACATTATTATTATCTCATTACCTTTACTTAAGACATAACACATCTATTACAGTATGAAATCACTGTAGGAAAGGGGACAGAAGTTGTGATTCCATTGTGGGTGAGGAAAAGTTCTAAGTTAGCCACTAATGTTTTTGCTAACTAGAAAGACCACAAAATTATTCATATTTTTGAATAATTTTTCTGTTTTATTTCTGTTCATAACTAAATATATTTAAAAAAATTGTCTCCATTTATTATATTAGTCAGTGAAGGGATATTTGAAAATGATAATTTTGTTTTTTCTTTAAATAGTGATCGTTTACAAACAGGGTGTGAACAATGTTCAGTTTGTGGTCATTCAAGACGACGTAAGGGAGGAGGCATTAAAGGAAGAAAGTGTCAGGTCAGGGCCGTCGCCAGATTAGATCGCGCCCTGAGGCAAACAATTAAATATTGCCCCTGATGGGTTATAAGACAAAAATATAAGAAAATCTCCAATTGCTATTTTTTTATAGCAATTGGAGATTTTTTTAATCTAATCGGGCCGTCGCCATATTTTTTTTATTTAAAATCTCCAATTGCTATAAAAAAATAGCAATTGGAGATTTTCTTATATTTTTGTCTTATAACCCATCAGGGGTGATATTTAATTGTTTGCCTCATGGCGCGATCTAATCTGGCGACGGCCCGATTAGATTAAAAAAATCGCCAATTGCTATCTTTTTTTATTACAAGAGAAACATTAATGCAAAACAATTACGTAATAATATTAATTAAATGTTTGCTCTACGGTGATATCACACAATAAAACTGTTTATAAGCTCTTCTAAATTTAAATTATAAGCTGCTATGTCTGCATCTATATAGTTGCTAAACCAACCAATCTTTCTTGAGTTACTGCTGTTCGATTATTTTTAATCAATTTAAGCTTCGAAAAACTTCTTTCCGCACTTGCTATGCTAACAGGAATTGTTAGTGTAGCGACAGTGCCTACCGCAATATGACTGAACGAGTGCCCTTATTAAGCTGCACCGTAAGGCAGACTGCCTCTATGCTACACCCTGTCGACGGTACTGCAGAAGGTCAGTGCTGATCTTGCAAAGAAACACTGGGACTTACTGAAGATGTGTACTCTGTTTCCCACTCTTTCAGTTCAAGTGTAAGCTATGCTGAGTAGCTGAGTTGAAAGAGCAGGAAAAGAGAATCCATAGCTCTGAGTGTTGTACAAAGGTTATTCTCTCCATGCTTATTCTCCATTATTGTCTCCATGACAACAATGCTCTGCTCACAATGTCAAACTTTTGACAAATGCATTATACTAGTGCCTTGACGTCCAAAATAGTTGACTATTAAACCAGCATAGTTCACCAAACAGACAGTATCTTTGCTCTCCTACCAACTCGTGGTGGATTGAAATTCTATTGTGGCTCAGATATTTGTTTTCAAGTGGTAAATTATTTTCACACTGGCCAGTGTGAGACTACCACCATCCTATTTATTGGCAGCCTATAATGGCTTTAAAAATTCTTTTTGGTCTGTAGAACAATGTTTCCAGATTATTTTACCCTTATTCTACTAATTGGATTAATGTTATATTGATTTACAACTTTTTATGGGTGGAATTATCACACATACACAAAGGGTTTACTCTTCCTCTCCAGATGCTTGCCATCAAAACAAATGTTTCTACATATAGGGAAATCATTACTCAGAAGCTCCATAAAAATTCTAGAATTTGTACACTGGAAAGCAATCAGACTAATTATAATGACTTTCCTCATCAACTCACCCTTTCTATACCACACATACAGACACAACATTTGTTTTGTCCCTCCTCTACAGATATTTCCTATGACATTGTTTAGCTGAATTCAACTGTAATTTGATCCCCCCCCCCTCCTGAATACCTCATCAGCATTTGATTATACCATTCATTTCAGACAAATTATGGAGACTACAACTGTGTTAGAAATATATATACAGAGATAAGTAATTTAGTGAAATGTAATTTAGCTTGTCTCTGTATATATATATATATGTACATATACTCCAGATGATGACCTTAATATGAAGGTCGAAACATCGGGAAATTAAAATAATTATTTATAGCATGGTTGTAGAGTCCATAATTTGTCTGAAATGAATGCTGATCATTGTGTAACACTAAAGGAAACAGGATTTGATTATGTTAAACTTCAGCCCTAATTACACTACTTATCTGCTCCATTTATCCCAGCTGTGTCAACAATCTCCTTTATATCTAATTCACTTGAATAGCCATGAACACAATGCAAGCAGGGGGTCCCAATAAATAACAGAAATCAAGATGTCCTGTCATCATTGTAAAGAAACTTGTCAAAAACTCTTAAGAGATCAGATGACAATTTGATGCAAAAGAAAGGCAAAATAATATAGTTTTCTCACTTAAAGCATTAACAAGCCAGAAGTTCTGAAGCTGAGGATTATTATTATTATTATTCTGTATTATTATTATTATTATTATTATTATTCCTGATACCTCCAAGGAGTCCGAAGACTCATCGCGGGAGGACATCCTCAACTGTCTCTACACCTTACCTCTACTACGAATCAACGCCATCTACCGCCCACCTCCAACACCACCACAACTAGTAATTTTTGTCTGTAAATTGCGTGTGTTCTGAAGGGCCGATTTGTATGTATGCGGGATGAAAAACCCGAGTTTCCGGGAGAAAAAACCCTGCTACCTCCGTATGAGATCGGCTAACTCACCATCGATTGAAATCGACCAGATAAAGATTCCTCCCGTCGCGACGAGAATCGAACTTAGGCCTATTCCAATCGAAGGGCGCAATGTACCGTCGTTCTTCCAATTGCGCTACGGAGGCGCTATGATGATGAGAGAGAGTTATCAAAAAGTTATAAAAAATAAAACAAATACTTCAAATAAACAAAAATTTACATTTCATAATCATTTCATCTAAAAAAAACTGAACTGTAAAATATTACATGAATAATATTTTTACCAATTACTTACAGTTTTCATATAATAAAGAAGGAACAAACACTCTTTCACGAACTTCTTCATTCCAATGAGAAATCCATTCCAATAGAAGGTGAGAATAATGATCACTCTTTGTATAATTTCCATCTATTGCTATTATATCACCAACTTTTAACAAAGTGCAACTAAACTTAGTGTGAAAATGTATTGGGATAAAACACGCTGGTACAAGAGGTATAATTCTGAAATAAATAAATCATCATTATATATGCATGAATTTAATTTTTTTTTTTTTTTTTTTTTTTTTTTTTTTTTTTTTTTTTTTTTTTTAATAAAATGCTATCAGTTAATACCAGAATGTTATCATATCAGTATTACCAAGTGACCAAATAAGTATAATATTATATATATTATTTCTGTCATTTTGGCTTAAAATGCTTAAAAGAAAGTTTTTTCATTTGGCTACAAAGTAAATTATACTTGCCAAAAACTTATATTCTTGTTTAATCACAGATAGGTTACTTTGCAAACAGAGGTGATGACTTCATCTCAGTTGCCTTAGTATCCCATAATGCAAAGCACACTTCCTTTTGGATGTGCACTAGGCATTATGAGGGGTCACTGCCAAGACTGATTTTGATCCTTATTGAAGTGAAAAAGTAAAGGAGTGTTCATCATAGACCCAAAGTAGTACATGAGTAGTAACTTTTTTTCTTGGTTAAAATTAAACTTACCAAGAAATTATATTTGTTTTATCCTTTATCTGAGTGTAAGGAAACATTAGCCGAGTTGTGAAATATCTTCACAACTGGGCTATGTATATAGAGGCAGAGGACTCCACATCAGTTGCCTTAGTACACATCCTTTTGAGTTTCTATGTAATGCTATGAGAAGAGGTCACTACCCAGGCCAGTTTTGACCTTTGCTGAGATCTCATCAATGGGAGTCAGACCCAGAAAACATACCAAGGATATAGATAACAGACAACACTTCTGGCAAGATGGACTTAAGCTTTGGTTCTTTATCTCTTTATCAGTGTCTTGAAGACATTATAGGTATTATTTCTGGGAAGATTCCAATGTTACTCTTCTAAGTAAATATTATTTTTATGGCTATTTAGCCTATTTGTGTTTAGGAGTGTCCCTTTTATAATGTCATTGACTTTTTAGGGTATTACTGATGTTTTATATAGACAGATATATGAAGAATACATATGAGGAATAATTCGGACATATCTTTGTAGGATGTAGCTGGCTGTCTTCTTATTCAGAGGCATCCTGGTGTATGGCAATATACATTCATATGCTGTTAAATTAAAGTATGATTGAAAGTGGGGGGGGGGGGGGTAGAGAGAGATGTTGGAGAATTATTGGTGAGGAACAGTGGGCAGAGAATACTTGGGGGGGGGGGGGGGAATTGTTAGGGACGGAGAAGGATATGATGGGATACTCCCACCGCTGATCTTATCCCATCATATCCTTCTCCTTCTCCAGAAATACTATATTTCATCCCCTTGCTAAAGTATTCTCTACCACCCATTAATAATAATAAAAAAAATGGATTTTTGAAAAAGTTCACATACCTCTTGCCTCACCAATAATTCTCCAACATCTCTCTACCCCCCACTTTGAATCATACTTGCTTCCTTTAACAGCAGATTAATATATATCGTCATATGACAGGATGTCGCTGAATAAGAAGACAGCCAGCTACATCCTACAAGTGCATGTCCGAATTATTCCTCCAATGTATTCTTCATATATCTGTCTATATAAAGCATCAGTAATGCTATAAAATCTGAGTGAAAAGCCAATGACATTAAAGGGGTACTTTAATAATGGAAGGTCAACCATGTAGATACTGGTAAAGGTGACAGTATGGAGCACTGGGGAACTCCTGCTGTAATCCTACATTTGGGTGATCTGATTCCCTGTAGTTTCAAGCACATATGAAGCTTCTAATCCTCAAGATAGGAACCAATAAGGTTGGTAAGGTCTAATGGGAGTTAGATGTCGATTGGTTTATAGAACAGCCCTCTATGCCAGACTTTGTCAAATGCATTTGCAACATCAAGAAAGATGGCACTGATGTGCTGTCTCCAAAATATAAAAGTACTCCTTTTATAATGTCATTGACAGCAGACTATGACATGTTTGTCATAATCAGCTGCCTGGCAGATTAATGGGTTAGTCTGGGTGCATTCGCAAAAAAAAAAAAAGTTTGTGCCCATTTCCCACAGAAAGGTTGCGATATCTGGGATATTGCCTTTTTTGGTGAAGCTGTGCATTCCTTATGAACCATGGAGTGTAGAAAATAGAGATGAACTTGTTTTGTATGATTTGTATTTTACTTTATATTATATTTTTTGACATTCAAGTCTGCCATATATCCCCAGCTTGGTGATCTCCATGTCAGTATAGGTCTAATCATAGTTTTATACAGGAACAGCTTGTTTTCCATACTTAGCTGACTGCATCGGTTCAGTAAGGGATAAATTCGTATTGCTTTGTTTGCTTCTGAACAGGCATAATCTACATGGGATGGAGTCTTTTGTCTAGCTGTATCCCTAAGTATTTGCCAACTGGCAGCCACTGAATGGAGATGTAAAACATAATGACCTTGCCTTTGGGGTGTGTCCATTTTCTCGTAAAGAGGACAGCAACACTCTTCTCGGCATTGCCACTGATGCACCATTTCCTGAACTTCTACTCTAATTCTGAGATAGCAGTATACAACTTTTTGGTTATCAATCTCGGCTTTAGAGATCATGCCATATTGTGTCTTTTGTCTGAGTATAGGGCCTGTTGTCGTAGATGAGAGGGGGGGGTCAACCATGCTGATACTGGTAAAGGTATAGATACAACTCTGTACAAGAAATTGTCAGAGTTGTTCCACAACTCTCACAATTTGTTGTACAGTGGAGTGATTCTTATGGAAGCCAAACTGCTCATTGGGTATGAGGTTTATTTAACTCTATTTTTTGCAATCTCATCAGTATCACCCATTCAGCAATCTTTCTTAGGAAAGAGAGCAGGCCAATTGGGCAGTAGTTTTGGGGGAACTGTTTTGCTTTCCCTGGTATCAGTATTAAGATTATATCACCTTCTTTCCAGCACGGCAGAAAGTAGTGAAACCTTAGCATTGCACTAAGATTGCTACAAGATGCATAATGGCTTTATGATTTATTTATTTTTTTTTATGGTGTAGAGACATCAAATGTCATATGGTGAAAAGATACAGGTTACAGCAGTACCTCCCCTGGTACTGGACCTATCAATGGGATATAAAACATGGTTTCTGGGGCTTGGATTGCTGGCTTGCAGAGATTTAAAAGTGTTTTTTGCTCAAATTAACCAATAAACAGAAATCATAATGGCAGATAACTTCTGCACAACCTTAGTGCATCAAGTCAGTTATCTTTTCAATTAAAATTCAGCCATTTGCAAGCATCCACTGGGCATAGCAAAGATGGAAGCATCAAAGGCCAATGACAGAAGAGCATTTCATGTCATGCTAACACTGCGTTGTCAATAACTGACAAATCCAATGATAATATAAAATTCTGCAACAGCAATATTAATATAACACATTATATGAGGCTAATCTTCTTGACTGGCAGTCAGTCTCAAGTAGAGATTTGTGGGCAAATATGAGAATGGGGAACTGGACAATGAGACTTATTTGTGCCGATGTTCCCACAGAAGGCACTACTAAGGTAGAAGTGGAGGAATTTTTTGATGTTTTAGAAAAAGCAACTGCCATAATGAAAGAGGAAAAGTTGGTCCTTGTTGGGATTCTAAACAGCAGAGTAGGAAATGATTGCAAGACATACAAAAATATTTTGGGAAAATTTGGAAAAAAGAGCAAAGCTAATAATAATGGCAAATATCTGTTGGATTTCTGCTCAGGACATGGACTGGTTATTACTAACAACATGTTCCAACATAAAAATGTGCACAAATTCACATGGAGAGAAGAAGCAAGGAATAAGAAAAGTCTCATTGACTATGTTATTGTTGATAGTAATGTTTTCTCCCTGGTGCAGGACACTAGAGTGTACAGAGGATTTGAAATTGGAAGTGATCACTAATTAGTCTTAAGCAGGATAAAATTGAATTTCATACTGAAAAGAATAACACATAAGAAAGTTTTAAAGCGAATAAAAGTTGAGCAGCTCTCAGATGTGAACTGTAGACTAAAATACACAAAGATTATTGAAGAAAAAATGAAAGAGTTTGAGAACAGGAATCAAACCTTGGAGATTCAGTGGCAGGCCTTGAAGAAAGCCCTGATTTATTCAGCTAGAGAGGCATGTGGTGAAGTTGTCTGCAAGGATAGAAAAATTAGAATTACATGGGGGACACAGGAAGTTAAAGAGGCAGTGAAGGAAAAGAAGAAAGCAAATCAAAAGTTCCTGTCAAATAAGTCAGCTTGTGCTCTTAGAGAATATAGAGACAAATGCAAGAATGCTAAACACTGTGTAAAACTAGCCAAACAGAAGTCATGGGAGGACTTTGGCAAAAATATAGAAAATAAATATCAAGAAGGTGGCAAAATATTCTGGAGGTTGTTGAAGAAGCTTAGGAATGGAGGAAAGAGTGCTATAAAAGGAGTTAGAGATGATAAAGGTGACATGAACACAGGAGAAAAGATATCCTTGAAGTATGGAGTAATTACTTTGAAAAACTGCTAAATGAAACAAGCAGTGATGACAGCAGAATGGTAAAAAACACTGACCAGCATGCAGTCAGGAATATACATATCTAGACTTGAAAAAGCCATCATACTATCTAGACTTTTATACCACCATACTTCAGCAGACCAGAAATGCTGAAGTATGGTGGTATAAAAGTCTTACAGTGGCTGCACTGCATAGTTCAAAAAGCCTGGACAGAGGGACGAATTCCCGATGATTGGAGTAGAGCTCTCATAGTACCCATATATAAAATGGGAAATAAAACTGAATGTGAGAATTACAGAGGTATTTCCCTACTAAATGTTCCTGGCAAGATCTATGCAAGTATACTTGAGAAACGATTGAGAAGAATTGTGGAAGAAAAGCTGGATTCAGGCCAAATAGAGGCTGTCAGGATCAGATCTTCACTTTACGACAAATAATCGAGAAAGCATGGGAATATAACAAAGATCTGTATTTTAAGTTTTGTCGATTTGGAAAAGGCATATGACAAGGTGCCAAGAGAGAAGCTATTCAATACGCTGCAGTTATATGGTGTCAATGGGGCATTATATCAAGCAATACTTAGTCTTTATTTGAGTTGTAAGTCAGCAGTTAGAATTGAAGGAAGTAAAGGAAGATGGTTTAATGTTAAATCTGGTGTGAGACAAGGATGTACGTTATCCCCTCTGTTATTCATTATCTATATGGATCACATTATGAAGGAAAGTGCAATTAAACATGATATCAAAATTAGAGATGTTAATGTTCGCTCTTTGCTTTATTCAGATGATATTATACTTCTAAATAAGTCCACTACAAGTCTGCAAGATTCTCTGACTAAATTGAATAACTGTTGTAATAGATATGGTATGAAGGTCAGCAATAAAAAGACAAAGACAATGAAAATAGGCAGAATCATTGAAAATGTCAGCCATGTTGTAAATGGAGAACCTGTGGAACAAGTAAAACATTTCAGCTACTTAGGCATGGGAATATAACGATTTTTACTGAAGATGGTAAATTAAATATAGAAATAGACAACAGAATCAGCAAAGCTGGTATGGTGGGAAGTCAATTGAATAAATTCATATGGAATAAGAGAGAAATTAGTCGGAACACTAAATTAGCTGTATACAAGACAGTGTTCAAACCAGTTTTAACTTATGGATCTTAGGTCTGGGTCAGATGTAAAACACTTGACCAAAGATTAGAGACCGCAGATACGAGAGTCCTGAGAAAGAATAGAGGCGTGCACAGATGGCATCAATGGCAATATCATATTAAAAATAAGGATATCAGGAAAGAACTTGACATTGTCAGCATCCAGGAATGTGTTAGCAGAGCTATTCTGAGGTGGTATGGTCACTTAAATAGAATGGGAGAGGAAAGATTAGCAAAACAAGTGTTCTCTCCCAGGTTGGTAGGAAAATGACCCAGAGGAAGACCAAGATATAAGTGGATTGATACGGTACAAAGCGCCTTAGACAATAGAAATATAAGATCTGATAATGTTGGAGTCTTGACAAGTAATAGACTGATTTGGAGGAAAATTGTAGATGGGAAGTTAGTAATGATGTAATTTTTTCATGTAGTACTATCATATCCTGTACACCCCTTGAGGGTACATGGCAGGAATTTGATGATGATGATGATGCTGATAAGAAAAACGGAATCTTGTGCAATTTCTGTTGCCACTGGCTACATGCCTCCTGCACAAAAATAGAGGAATTGGCACACAAACCAATTATCAACCTCAACTATCCCTTCTTCTGTTTGCTGTGCCTCCCTTCTGCAAAACAACTTCTGAACTTAGGTAAAGAGTCAGACTTCAAACAGCAGCTTAGCACTATGAATGAGACTTTCTCCTCCAAAATCCAAATGATGGAAACTAATCCTGAACTACTCAGTAATCAGTGCTGCAACACAAATGCACCCTAGCCTGTGAACAAACTCCATGGCCTAATTGCATCAATGGTACACAACTTGATCAAGGTAAAAAACAAAAAATTCAATGCCATTATTCTGAACTTTCCAACTAAAAGTGGAAAATCATTAAACGATGACATCAGCAAATTAGCAGGAGAATGCAACTTTGATTCTAGAAAAATCATCAGGTGCCATCGTTTCGGACCCACAAATAAAAGAAAGGACAGAACAAACTTTCCATGCCTCGTGAAAGTGACTTGCAACACACCAACAAGAGCACATCTAAACTAATAACAGCAATGAATAACAAGTTCAAGGACATCTATCCCAATCATGCATACCTGCTCAACCTGACCTAACTTGTGCCCGGAGAGAACAAGGACATCAACTTTGAAAAAACTTGAAGAAAAATGCCATAATGAAGACAACAGTTGGGTCACTGACTAAAATCAAGGAAAAACAGTGCAAAAAATCAAGTGATGCCACTAGTAGCATTGTAGACCAGTATGCAGGCAATGCATAGGAAATATGCAAGATCTTTGCAGTCAAATATATGCCTAACAGAGCCCTGCATATCCACTTCACTAAAATGTATGGTCTCCACAACAAACAATAGTGTTCTCTACCATCTCCAGTGTATCAAAATCCACCTACTCTTCTTGACAGAAACTCAAATTTCATCTTTCCCAGCACTATTCATCTCAACTTTCTAAACTACACACTCTTAAACTCCATTCAATCCAAGGTCTGCATATATATCTCCTCTGAAATACCTTGCCAGAGAGCACCCACCCTAGAATCACCCAACTTTGACCTTCTTTGGTTGAAAATCTCCCTACTCCACTCATTCAAATTCATTTGCTGTCTGTATCACTCCCCTAATACCACTAACCACTCTGAGCTCTTTCTACTGTTGTGGATTTTATTGTCCACAACACCAACTGGTTTTTCTCCAGTTATACAGATCTAGCTGGCAGAGATGCTTAAACATTTGCCATCACCAATGACCTTACACAAATTGTTCCTATGCCAACCAGAATACCAGATAATCCTAATCACTACCTAAATATCATAGATCTCTTCCTCAAAAGTAACACTTCCAAATACACAGTGAATGTAGTGGGTCCCATAGGTAATTCCGAACACAATTTAGTGCTTGTCTCCTCTCATGCAATCACGCTTACACAATCACTCCCATACAAGAATAGTTTGGCATTATAACAGTGCCAAGCGGGACAGCCACCATGACTTCCATGCCTCATTCCTATGACTGAACTATTGTTTCCAGCCTTCCAACCCAAACATATGCACCAAACATACCCCTGAAGTACTGGCATGGAAACATACATTCCCCACAGTACTCTGAACCGAAGTCCCCTAACTAAACCCTTGTTCTCCAAAAGATGTGTCAAGACTGTACAAATAAAAAAATAAAGCATATCACAATTGGTTTACATCAAGAACTCCATCCTCCTTTAGTGCTTGTATTCAAGCCCGAAACAGTTGCAAGAAAACTAGCAATGCTTCCAAAACAGTGTTTGAAAGAGCAAAAACAGGAAACTTGCAGCCTGTCCAAATGACAGCCAAGTCTTTTGGTCTCTTGCCAAAGCAATTGGTTGTAACTTTTGTCCAACACTATCATCATACCTAGATGGCTCTCTTGCATAATCATGCACAGAAAAAGCTAATCTCTTAGCTTCACACTTTGCCTCCAATGCACACATAACTGACAATAGTAAATGCCCTTCCTCCAATCATTCCAGATGCCCAATATACAATGTCCCCTATACCCTTTTACTAGAAATATATCAGAAAAATATTATCCAAATTAGACACAAAAAAGTCTCCTGGCCCTGATGACATTCCTCCAATTGTCCTGAAGGTTTTTCCACCACAACTGACTCCTATCTTATGTCAGCTGTATATATCTCTTACTGCACTGGTATCTATCCCACAGCCTAGAAATTGCCTATGTTCAACCCATTCCCAAGAAGGGCAACAATCTTTCCCATCAAACTAATGTGCTATCTCTCTTGATTCTTCTCTCCATCACTTTAGATAGGACTGAAAGTGATGGAGAGAAGAATCAATTCCCAGCTCCTACACCCTCAAAGGCACCCAGCTAATAAACAACCAGTATGGATTTCTCACTGCCGATCAATAGGAGATCTATCTCTGGACAAATGCAAGGATAAATCTAGTGAATCTCAAGTGGCTGCACGTGATATCTCAAACCTTTTAACTAGGTCTGGCACAAAGGCTTACTAAACAAACTTCCATCATTTGGTTTATCCCAGGACTTCTGCAGTTGGATTGCCAGCTTTCTGTCTGAAGATGGATGTTTCCTTTCCTCTCACTATTCAACTAATGCCAGAGTCCCATAAAGTTCTGTTCTCTCACCAACCCTCTTTCTTCTACATATCAATGATCTACTTCAGATGAACTTCAATCTAATATACAGTTATGCAGATGACAGCACATTGCACTCTTCCCTTTCATTTGATAAACCTTACTCTACACAGTTCGCCTCAACCTACAGAACATCAAACTGTCCTCAATTCTGATCTCCAAGCCATCTTCCAATGGAGTTCAGATAATCTTGCAAATTTCAATGCTAGTAAAACTCAGTTCTGTCTTGTTTTTCCCAAAAAAAAAAAAACCATATTATCCCAGTATCATTTTTGACAACACGCAAATTTCCACACAAGATGAGATTTCTCATCTTGGAATCATTCTCCAATCAAACCTCCCCTGGATGATGACATGAGAGGCTTCCCTCCATTGCATCCTTGTCTTCTAAAAAACTACAATTTCTCTTTTGCTCAAGATGTTACTTCACCTCTGAACAGCTGTTAACCTTATACAAATCACACATTCATCCAGCTAGTGAATACTGCTCTCACATTTGGAGTGGACCCCAAAGAGCTCCCTCAAAATGTTTGACTCAATACAGAGGAAGGCAATTAGATTTATTAATAACCCATCTCTTACCAACTTGCTTCTTCCAATTTCACATGGGCATTTGGTTTCTGCAATATGTGTATTCTATAAATATTTCCATGGCAAATGTTCTTCTGAAATAGTATCAATTTCTCCCACTCAGTAATAAGCCCACTGGAACACGTGCAGCTGTCACCCAACATCCCTTCACAGTACGCCTTGAAACCCACAGAACCAGTTTCTTTTGCTTCTCCTCCATCCCTGCTACTGCTGTGTTGTGGAATAGTCTTCACCCTGATGGATTTCCCAAGGAATACAACATAAAAGTACTCTTTAATCAAATGTAAACAAATTTCTCCTTTCTCAACCCACCATCCATAAACAGTACTAGCATACTATAGGTTGATTAACCAACCTCTCATGTATGGGCTCAACATAAAAAAAAGATGCACTTCGTTTACCAGGATCAGATCAGCATCATGGAGTGTTGTGCATTCTTGAAGAATACATTTTCTTTCCTAAGCTGTTAGCATTTCAGAAAACAATCTGAATGGAATAAGGTCTTCTACATTTCTTAACCATCATAAATTTGTGTGAGAATTGCTTGCATTACATACCAAGGTTTCTTACAGTCCTTATAACGACTGGCTTAAAGGGGTAAAGCAAGAATGCTTTTCATATTCCCCGTTGTCTGTAGAGGACAGTGTAAGGATAAGGTGTAACTGAGCTATAAAGCTCTGATCATGGCAAGAGGGTAACAGCAAAAGCCGAGCCTCAGTTAGAACTTCATTGGCTACAGCATTACCCTCCCTGGGCACCCATTTTAGTTGCCTTATACGACATACATGAGCTACATTGATGCTATTCTTATCCCGGCAACCACACGGAGAACAGGCTTAAAGGACTGGCTTAAAGGGGCAAAGCAAGAATGCTTTTCATCTTCTCCGTTATCTATAGAGGATGGTGTAAGGATAAGGTGTTATTGAGCTATTAAAGCTCTGATCATGGCAGGAGGGTAACAGCAATAGCTGAGCCTCAGTTAGAACCTCATTGGCTATAGCGTTGCCATCCATTACCCTCCAAGGGTATTAATCACCACATCTCATGGTCGATTATCTTTGAATTAATGCAGAACTCATATATTTCCCATATACAGGAAGCACAAAGGTGTATCACCTTATTATCGAAATTCTCTGAATTAATAATAGATGTAGAAAGTTCTTTCACTTAGTTACAAATAAAATAAACTTACTAAGAAATTATGTTACTGTCTTATCCTTTATCCAAGTGTAAACAAACAAAGTTTGAGCATGAAGTATCTTCACTACTAGTTTGCAAGTTTAATTTAATTTATAACCAGGTGAACATACTTTGTGCTTTTATCTCTAATCCAGAGGATCTTAATAATAAAGTAACAGACCTTTTTGCTTTTTGTATATAGGAAATATATGACTTTTGCATTAATTCAATCTTGGTATCACTTTTGGGTCTGGCTCATGCTGATGAGACCTCAATAAAGCCCATTTGTGTCTGATTTCCACTGACAAGACCTCAACTGATAACATTTCCTTTCAGCAAGGTAATAACTTTGGTTTTTTTTTCTTTGTTTCTCACTTTGATTTTATTTACTGGTGCTAGTGGTGATTTTGCCTCTGCTAGCACTGGCTTTTTTTTTTTTTTTTCAAGTAAATATTAAGAATTCTGGTAGTGCAGTTAATATCTGCATTACGGGATTACTTTTGCTGTATCATGGCCGCCATTTTATGATAACTCAAATATAGCATTTGTTGGTGATGTATAATTCTTCCTATATGAGAGGATTATTTAATTTTCAGTTTAATTTTCAGATTATTTAATTCTCTTACAAGTGAAAGGTTTTTTTCTCTTACAATCAAATGCAGAGGTTTTAATCTCTCTCCCCCTGAGATAATGGTAGCAATTCTTCCAAGGGTGCAAACCCTAGGAATAGAAATTCCAGGATATGAAGAAGCAAGACAGGTAACTAAGGATTTAAAAGAAATAGTTGGGGCTAGTAAGATTTATTATTTCATGGAATATGGCAGAGGGAAAAATTTAATTGCAGTTAAAGATGTGGAAACAAGGGATAAACTGTTAAAGGGTTTTACATTTGAAGGTAGCACACTAATATATATATAATATTATATATATTATATAATATATAGCATACTAATATATAAACCAAAGAACTGTCAAAGTTGAAAACCATGAAATAGAACAAGTTACCTCATATGTATATTTGGGCAAATTGTTATTATCCTTTGAGGATTGCCAAAGAAAAGAGGGACTGAACAAAGAATTCACCTCACATATCCCTATGAGTCTAAAATCGAAAACTTTTGACCAGTGCATACTTCCTGTCCTAACATACGGGGGAGAAAACATGAACTTTAACAGAAGCCCTAAACAAAAAGCTGAGAACAACACAACATTGCATAGAGAGAAGTATGCTAAAAATAACATTAAGAGATAGAAAAACAAATACCCGGATAAGATCTCAAACAGATGTCAGGGATATTGTAAAATACATTAAACAGGCTAAGTGGAGAAGGGCTGACCATATTGTCAGATACAATGATGGAAGATGGACTAAACAGAGTGGAGACCAATGGATAGAACAAGACTAAGAGGAAGACAGAGAAGAAAGTGGAGGGATGAACTGGAACAAGTTGCAGGAGTGAGATGAATGGGAGAGGCAGAAAACTGAGTGGTCTGGAAAACCATGGGGGGAGACCTTCATCCAGCAGCAGACGGAACCAAAAGGTTGAAGAAGAAGAAGAAGATATAGAGAACAATAATGAAATTCTTATCCAGATATTCTTGAAATGGGATAATATCAGTAACATACAAAAATGTATATCAGGTGAAGATCAAAACTGGTTTTCTGGTAAGGTCACCTTTACAACAGATATGAAGATGTCTGTACCAAATTTTGTCAACATTGGCACAACTTGAGTTATGGTGAACTATCTTGGAGCAGAGACAGTGCCTGGGTGGCAACTGCCTCAAAGCTAAATGTTTCAACTGTATGGAGATCAGACATATCACTAATCAATGTCTCAAATCCTGTCAGAAATGCAAAAGTTCTGAACACCACATTAACACCTGTCCTTTCAGAACTTTCGCTGAAAGAGTGGGAGCACCGGTAGAGTGAATTAGAACAGCATATATATACCACAGAGGAATAATGAAGAGTTCCTGGATCTTCCAATTCAGTCTAGTAGAGACAGTGCTTTCAACACAATTATACTTGGTAAAATCACAAAAAGTGCACAACTAAATCAGCCAAAAAATGCCTGAACTGCAGGAGCTACTTTCTCAGTCAAACATGGATGGAACAGCATTAGTTGAAATTACCAATAATGAAACTAGTATAACGCCTGAACAGATACAAGACAAAATGCAAGCAAATGAAGCTGTTATACAAGGAGAAACTAGAGAAGAAACAGAAAAGTAAGTAAGACAACCTAAAGAACTTAATATGCAGACAAAATCATAAAAAAGAATAGATGAATTAATTAAAAAAAAATTAAAAGATGTATTTTAAAAAAGAACTAAATCTAAAAGAAGAAGGAATAATAAAAAATGTAAAGATGGAGAAGGTTGTGGACCAAATGAAGACTCCTCAAGCTCTGAAGAGTTTATGGACTATGAGGCACCATCTCATGCTAGTAAATGGAAATCAAGAGATACAATTAATTAAAAAATAACAAAGTTTTCTGATTCAAAGTTTTCTCAGGATTACTAAAATAAAGAGCCAAAAGGCTTCAGATCAGTGGGCAAAATTAAATAAAGTCGATATTAGATCCAGCATTATTTCAAAGTCAAATGCATAAACTATGAAAGTTTCATTAATTTGACCAGAAAGCTTACGGGAATACACTCCCCGGCATTCACGAGTTGCCTTAGTGTGGACGACTTAAAAGGCATTTGGCTTTTATTAGTCTATTTGATAAGGTTTCACTGGCCTGACAGCTGTTTCGAACTGGCTGGTTCTCTTCAGAGACCTAAAGAGAGCAAAAACTCTCATTCAGTACTAAGGAACTTGATATGTCAGAGAAATGTATTTTTCATAAATGAACTCTTGGTTGTGCACAAAAGTAATTACAAAAATAAAGAGCCAAAAAGCTTAACTTCGGCAATGCAAAATTACATAAGCAAAATGGATATTCCTGTAAACTCTCTGGTCAACTTACGAAACTTTCATAGTTTCTACATTTGGCTTTGAAATAATGCTGGATCTAATATCCACTTTGCTTATGTAAATTTCTCAGCACGATTATCATCTGCATGAAAAGAAATAACTAACTTCCAAATCAAGAACGTTAGCATGAAATTGAAATAATGGAAAGCAACTGGAAAACAATTTACAAGAAACAGGCTACACAGTTGCTCCTTCACAGAATGAAGACCTCATCAGATTCATCCAAAATCTAGAAGTTAAAGACTTACCAATGACTTCACTAATTATATCATCACCTTTCTGCATTGCCTCATTAAATGTATGAGGATTCCACAGGCAAGTTAAAGGCCTGGTTGGCCAAGTGGTTAGCTTATCAGCTCCAGACAAGAGGCTGCAGGTTCAAATCTCACCAGGGCAGCGACATTAAATAATGTTACTTGGAACTGGGATATGTGGTTAAAATTCAAACAAACAGTAAAACAGAATATTACTGAATGGGGGAAAGGAACAGGCTTTCCTCAAAAGAAAAAAGTTAAAAAAACTGTATAAAGAGAGATGCTGGTTCGTAGCAAACCAATGCAATGGTATAGAATGTAGCAACATCATTAGAAACATTATCAAATAAATAGAAGTGAAATTGCAGAAACAAGTAAAAGAAAGAAATTTTAAACTAGGCAGCACATAGCATATAGCCCTTCAGCTTCATTTTCAATAGACAATTCACTAAATTCCAAAAAGAAAGGACGTGGCGGACATGTCTTCACCATCAAATCTGTGTTGATGGTGAAGACATGTCCACCACTCAAGACATCCTTGATTCCTTTCAAAAACACTATAAAAATCTGTTTGAAGACTATTTAAGTACTGTGGGAAATTATAACTCTTGGAACATGGCTTTCCTGTTCATATCCAAGATGCGATTGTGATATATTCAATTTCTCAAGCTCTTCGGTCCAAATTTATCTGATTTATGACTGCACCAATCAGATTGAATAATAGAGAGTGAGGAATCAAAGAAATGGATTAAAGGCAATACTAGTCAAATTTCACTATTGCAAGTTGTGGCAATATCTAATTAACACACAGGTTTGTAATTTTTTCGAGATAGTGCATTATCAATGATCAGATCAAATTGTTGTTCAACAAAGCATTTGCTCTAAATAGAAAATTGTAATTACATACTAGACAAGTAATGGGGAATAACTGTTTCTCCTAGCATAGCTAACTATACTAGGAAATACATTGCACAAATACACCATACATATTTCTACCTACACGCAACTCTAACACAATACTCAGTATTTTACAAATTTAGCACAGACTCTTGCTTAACAAATACATACAGTTATGCATATCTACAATCCAAGAACAATGATACGATTGCTTACAGTTTTTTCTTTATAAACAGTCCTTTACCACGAACAAAATTTCCATCAGGACATCTCGTATCTTTGCCTTGATCTAGATACTTCTTTCTTCAACTTGGACATTTCTGTACTCTATATACTGCCACAGTTGTCCTGGTCTGACTAGCAAGCAATATCCTTCCTTCCTTTTTTTTTTTTTGTCTTTCTTCCTTGGCTGGCGGTTGCCTGTTTTTTACACTAGTAGGTAACTGGAGAGACTATGATTTCGCCTTCAATGTTTATCCATCAAAACCAATCAATCATGCTTGAGATCACGGCAAGCGCAGCCTGTTATACTACGGGATACATCAGTGGACATGCTTTGGGAAATGACTAAAGAACTTCAGGGAGAATGACTGTCACCAAACCTCCAATGATAAAATGAGTGTACTCTCAGGGTCAAGAGGTTCAAGCTACTACCCAACCTCCAGCCAAGAACCCCCAATCATCTCCTCTTCCTTTTTTCCTTTCCTCAGTCCTTTAAAAGCCTCCTCGTTCTTTTTTTCAACTCCAAAGTGTCAGTGATCACCCTCCGGTACGATGATGTCACTCAGGTTCTCTCTTGACGAAAGTCTTTGTTTTAGGTGCCTAAATGTTTGCAAGTTGTTGCGAACCTTTAGCAACAACTTGGGCAGCTTAATATCCTTTATTTTATTTATTATTTTTTTTTTTTGCTGACTCGCTATACTAATAAGGCATAATCCCTTTTCTGTTTTTAAACACTATAGTCACACAGGTAATATCGAATATGTTACACAAAGTAGTTAATTTATATTAAAAAAAAAAAAAAAATACATCGTATTTTCTAATATTTTGATTTGACACCCTTGTAAAACCATGCGAGATTTTACAATACATAATTAAAAGTGCACAGGTGTATGAAGTTCCAGGCCAAGGAGTAGAATTTAACCTGTTTCTACTACATGATCTACTCAGAGGTACTTTAATGTTGGAGATCCAATACTAAGGCAACTGATGTGAAGTCCTCAGCCTCTACATACAAGTAATCTTATTGTGAAGATACTTCATGCACAAACTTTGTTTGCTTACACTTGGATAATGGATTGAAGAATAATTCTTGGTATCTTTAATTTATAATCAAGTGAGAAAACCTTCCAACTAGCTCTAATTCCAGAGTATTTTAATAAGAAATTGTTATGCCTTTTCACCTCATGTCTTCTACTTCAGCTTCATTCCCACTCAAGTAGGATCACTGCAGTGGATCAACCTCCTCACTCAGTTTCTGTTCAGGGCCATTTTCTCTTCTAGTCCGAGGTCTTGAAGGTCCTCTCTCAAGCTGTTCAGCCATCATCGTTTAGGTCTCTCCTTTTGCATTGCTGCTTCATCTCCAGCACTCTTCTTGTTCCCACATAGATGTTATCTCACTACATAACATGACTAAACTATCTTAGCCTTGATTTCATAATCTTTCCAGATATTTGGATTACCTTCACTGTTCCCCTGATCAGTGAGTTTTTGATCTTGTCCAATCTTGTTACATCACTTATTAGTCTCAGCATTCTCATTTCAACTATGTCCATTCTTTTCTCTCATCCCATGGTCATCTGTCAGGTTTCACTGCTATGCATCAGTGCATGTCTTACTGTCATTTTGTAGATCTTTCCTTTTAACTTGCTAGACACTTTTGTATCACATAAGATACCTGAAACCTTTTTCCAGTTTATCCACCCCCAACTGGATCCTCCAATGAGTTCTGAGTCCAGGTATCCATCACTTTGGACACATGATCCTAGATAAGTGAAACTAGACATTTGTGGAATGCCTGTGCCTGCAACATTATACTCCCTTCTGCTTCACTACAACACATCTGCCTTATTTCTATTGATCCACAAACCATTGTCTTCAAAACTTTTCTCCATTGTTCAATTCTTTCTTCTGCTTCGTGCTCAGACTTTGTACTAATCACATCATCACTGTGCAGGGTGACTCAGTTCTTACTGTCTGTCAACACATCCAAGAACATAACAAATAAGAAGGGGCTCAAACCTGATCCTTGATGAACCTTGACTTTTACTGAATGCCTCAGTAGTTCCTGCTCCACATCTCTTTCTTGTTTTAGTGCCATCATACGTCTTGCACAAGGTACACATACTTCTCTGGAATCATTTCCTTCCTCATGCTTCACCATATCTCTTTTCTTAGGACTTGATCAAAGGCTTTTTCCAAATCAGTGAAGACCAGAAAAATTTCCATGTTACTCTCCTGTTGCCTTTCTAAAAAATTCTTAATATGTGGTAAATATATATATGAATTTGCATTATTTTAACCTTAGTATATCCTCTAGATCTGTCTCCAACTGATTAGAACTCAGTAAAAGTCGCAAATGGTCTGGGTAGTGGCCCTTCTCATAATGCACAGCATTATGTAGACCAGAGAGAATAAGTACTTTGCACTGTGGGATACTAAGGCAATTAATTTGAAGTTATTAGCTTCTGTTGAGAATTGAAGATATTTCATATAGTTGTGAATATATATCAGATTCAAACTTTGCTTGCTTACACTTAGATGAAGGATTAAACATGAATATAATTAATGACTAAATTTAATACATGTGAACCACAGTAGTAGGTTTTTTATTACGTAAATATTTCGTCCTAGGTATCTTAGGACATCATCAGTACAGTAGAACAATACTAGGAATGACACAAAGGATAGGGCTCGTATGTACAATGGAATCAAAATTGCATGCAGTGGTACGTTGTGGCCTGAACTTAAATTAGATTAAATTGAAATAAATTAATTTAATTTAATTAAAATTAAATTACAATTAAGTTATTTTTTCACAATTTTGTATGACAATTTCCCATACTTTAGGGATGGAAAGAACGTCACTGCGGTTTAGATTTGGTCTGTGAAGTAGTGCTTCAGCACTTTTTTTATATAAACGTTCATATTTATATGAAGATCTCTGTAGAAGTTTTGTCTTTTCCTAGTGGATCTTGTGATTTGGGTTTTCAACTCCATGTTGAGCGAGGCCTGATTTTTGCAGTTCGATGAGGCAGATATGGTCTTGATGTTCCGAAATGCGTTTAAAAACTGATCTGCCTGTCTGTCCATAATAGGAGAGTTTACAGGAGCATGGAACCTCGTATACAGCAGATAGTAGCATAGGTGAAAGCATGTCTTTGGGTGAAGGTAACAAGTTGTGGATCTGGTTGATGGGTTTGTAGGTGGCAGCAAGACTGTATTTCTTCATAGTTTTCGAGAGCCGTTCGGAGATATAAGGTATGGGAATCCTATGGGCTTGTTCTTGTTCTTGGTTGATGTGTAGAGAAGTTGCTGATGATTTTTTCAGTTGTTTTGAGATTGTACCCATTTAGAGTGGCTGTGTTTTTGATTATTTCCAATTCTTGTTTTAGAGAGTCCTCGGAGGAGCAAAATCTGTGTGCTCAGTTTACCAATGATTTAATGATGCCAAATTTTTGAGAGGGATGGTGAGCAGAAGTATGGTGAATGTAGCAACCTAAAAATGCTGGCTTGCGATAGGCAGAGGTGGAGATGGATTGAACTGCTAATTGAATCTCTTTTTTTTTGGATGTGTAAATCCAGAAAAGGGATCCCCTGTGGGAATTCTTTTTCTAATGTAAATTTGATGAGTGGACGAAGAAGGTTGATTTTATCTAAAAACTGAAGTTCCTCTTGTTCAGAATGACTCCAGACTGCAAAGATATATCGACATATCGAAGCCAGAGTTTGGGTTTAAATGCAAGAATTTTTTTCTTTAAGATGTTCTATAAACAGGTCTGTCAAGTTCGGTGATAAGGGGGAACCCCATTGCTGTTCCTTCTGCTTGCTTGCAGATTTTTCCTTTCCATGTGAAGTAACCGGAAATCATAACAAATTTGAAAAGTTCAACAATATCTGACAGAAATTTTTGTAACAGATCTACAGTTTCTTTATGGAGGATATTGGTGGAGGGAGAGAGAGAGAGAGAGAGACGACGTCGAAGTTAATTAGCATGTCAGTTTTCAGCAGTTGAAAGTCTTTTATTTTGGCGTGAAATTTTGTGGAATTTTTTATTGAAGAGGTTGAATGGCCTATGTGGGGACGGAAAGGGTTGGATAAGAATTTTGATGACTTGTAGGTCGGGCTGCTAATTGAATCAATGATAGGTCTGAGTGGGACGTTGTTCTTGTAAAGCTTGGGTAAACCGTATATTCTCGGAGGTCTAGCATGATATGTCTTGAGTTTTTTTGAAGTTTCTTCATCTAAAGACTTTGTTTCATCGATTAACTTGTTCAGTTTCTTCGGCTGTCTTTTTGTGGGATCATAGTCAAGTTTTGCATAAGTATTTCGGTCTCGGAGTAATAGATTCATTTTTCGGTCATATGAAACAGTATCAAGAACCACTGCGGAATTTCCTTTGTCGGTTCTGGTGATGATTATGTTTTTATTATGTTTTAAGGAAGTAAGAGCCTTCAATTCTGAAGGCGAAATGTTTAAGAATGAAGGTTTGGCATCGAAAATTATTTTTGCTATTTCAAAACAAAGTTTGTTGGCTTCGATACTGGGAAGGTGGCTGATGTTTCTTTCAATGTTGTGTATGAAATCTAGATATGAGAGACGTTTAGGGGGGAATGGCAAACTTATGGCCTCTTGCTAGAACATTTAATTCATCGTCTGTTAGTGGGCAGTTAGATAAGTTAACCACCCATTTTTCGATCAGTAATTTATTGATATTTTTCTTAGATCAATTTAACAGGTTAAGGTATTTTTTTTTTGTAGGTTAATATTGCTTTTATCGAACACTTTGATCCCCGAGTTATGATCTGTTAAATCAAAAATTTCCGTCTGATATTGTTGAACTTTTCAAATTTGTTATCACTTCAGGTTACTTCATATGGAAAGGAAAAATCTACAAGCAAGAGGAGGGAACAACAATGGGGTCACCCCCTGTCACCCAACTTGGCAGACCTGTTTATAGAACATCTTGAAGAAAAAATTCTTGTATTTAAACCCAAACCAAAACTCTGGCTTCGATATGTCGATGATATCTTCACAGTCTGCAGTCATTCCGAACAAGAGCTACTTCACTTTTTAGATAAAATCAACCTTCTTCATCCACGCATCAAATTTACATTAGAAAAAGAATCCCCACAGGGCATTCCTTTTCTGGATTTACACATCCAAAAAAAAAGAAGACGGTTCCATCTCCACCTCTGTCTATTGCAAGCAGACATTTTCAGGTTGCTACATTCACCATACTTCTGCTCACCATCCCTCTCAAAAATTTGGCATCATTAAATCATTGGTAACCAGAGCACACAGATTTTGCTCCTCCAAGGATTCTCTAAAACAAGAATTGGAAATAATCAAAAACACAGCCACTCTAAATGGATACAATCTCAACACAACTGAAAAAATCATCAGCAACTTCTCTACACATCAACCTATACAAGAACAAGCCCATAGGATTCCCATACCTTATATCAAAGGCATCTCCGAACGGCTCTCAAAAATTATGAATACAATCTTGCTGCCACCTACAAACCCATCAATCAGATCCACAACTTGTTACCTTCTCCCAAAGACAAACTTTCACCTATGCTACTACCTGGTGTAAACGAGGTTCCATGCTCCTGTAAACCCTCCTATTATGGACAGACAGGCAGATCAGTTTTCAAATGCATTTCAGAACATCGACACCATATCCGCCTAATCAAACCACAAAAATCAGGCCTCGCTCAACATGGAGTTGAAAACCCAAACCACAAGATCCACTGGGAAAAGACAAAACTCCTACACAGATCTCCATATAAATATGAACGTTTGTATAAAGAAAGTGCTGAAGCCCTACTTCACAGACCAAATCTAAACCGCAATGAGGTTCTTCCCATTCCTAAAGTATGGGAAATTGTCATACAAAATTGTGAAAAAATAACTTAATTGTAATTTAATTAATTTATTTCAATTTAATCTAATTTAAGTTCAGGCCGCAACGCGCCACTGCCCGCAATTTGGATTCCATTGTACGTACACGCCCTATCCTTTGTGTCATTTCTAGTATTGTTCTACTGTACTGATGATGTCCTAAGATACCTAGGACAAAATATTTACGTAATAAAAAACCTACTACTGTGGTTCACGTGTTAAATTTAGTCATGAATTCTCCACAGGTTTCTCTATATAATCAAAACATGAATATAATTTCTTAGAAGCTTCAATTTAATTTATAACCAAGTGAAAAAGCTTTCTACAACTATCTTCTAATCCAGAGTATTTTAAATATGGTCATAAGGCTTTTCATTTCTTGAGTATGGAAAATATATGATTTCTGCATTATTTCAACCTTAGTATCTGTTCTGAGTCTGGCTCCTGTTTAATAATGTTTGTCTTTGGGCATTCTTGCCTCTTGGGGAGTAGAGCTGTGCTGTTCAGTGGCAGGTTTTTGCCTGTCACTGAGCAGAAACACTGCTAAGTTTCTTATACTGGAGTGATTCAGGTCAGAGATGATGAGTTTATTAGTTATTTCAGGTTTTAAGGATTCAGGTCAGAGATGATGAGTTTATTAGTTATTCTTTAGGATCAGTCAGTGAGATTTATGATTTACAAGATAAATGATCTTGTAAATCACTCGGAGTATATGGAGAGATACTCCAGCACTTTAAAATTACCTCAATAAAAGTTAAAACCAGTTGGGGTAGCAGCATTCCCATAATGCATAGCACTACATACATTCGAAAGAATGTGTGCTTTGCATTATGGGATACTAAGGCAATTAATGTTAAGTCATTAGCCTCTATATATACAAGTAGCATAGTTGTGATGATACTTCACTTGCAAACTCTTTGTTTGCACTTGGATAAAAGATTAAAGAAGAATATAATTTCTTGGTAATGTTAATTTAAATTACTTTTGAGATATTTTCTATACCAAAAAAGCAATTTATAAATATTAGTTTTAAATGAAAATTCCACTGAAAAAACTTGAAGCTGGTGTTCAATATGTTTCCAAATGTGCCTACCTACTGTGGAAAATACATGTTAAATAACTAAGCAAGCTCCCATCAGACACAGCGTGCATGTAAAGCACATCATCATGAATGAGTTAAAGATTAGTATGACTCCAACCATTTGAAATTATGCCATGTAACCCTGAAAGGCTTTTATACTGCAACATTTCTACTCCATACCTGCAATCTCAGAGTCCAATTCCATCTCCAGTCTGCTAATCCCCCCCCCCCCACACACACCTACTTTTTCTGACAAAATGCCAAAATTCAGCATCTACAAATACTACCCATCTCAACTTTCTCAAGTACACATTCTTCAACTCCTTTTGGCTCAAGTTAGTATCTATGCATATGATTGTTCTGAAATACCATGTCACAAAGTATTCAACTTAGAATCTTCTAGCTATGATTTTCATTGGCTGAAAATCTCTATACCTTGCTCTATTAAATTTATATCTATCACTTTACCAATTCCACAAAACTCTAAACTTTTTAATTTCCTTAAACATGAATGTCCTTCAGTCCAACTTTCCTAACAATGACGTTACCTACCAACCTTGACTTTCTTGACCACTGACTTTCCTCAATACTTTCAAATACCTAACTCAAAATCCGAATTCATCTGCAATTGATAATTGATATATAGAATTGTATATATAGTCACATACAAATCCTTTCTTCTATTAGATTCACTCCATATATATGAAATGTCGAGAAATTAAAATAATTATTTCTAACACGGTTTTCGCCTCCATAATTTGCCTGTTATATGGAAGGTCGGGAAAGAACACAGGGGCATCCATGAAAGTTAAATTTATTTGTTTATTTTTCACACTAGATGCACTCACTTATTAATTTTAATTAGTGAGTGCATCTAGTATGAATGAATTTAAGGGAAGGTATGAGAGCTGGTTTGGGTGATTTATAACCTCCCTCGATGAGTCCTTAACTCCATGGAGGTCTCAGATAATCATCATCATCAAATTCCTGCCATGTATCCTCAAGGGGTGTACAGGATATGATAGTACTACATGAAAAAATTACATCATTACTAACTTCCTATCTACAATTTTCCTCCAAATCAGTCTCTAGTCTGTTACTTGTCAAGACTCCAACATTATCAGATCTTATATTTCTATATTTTAAGGCACTTTTTACCGTATCAATCCACCTATATTTTGGTCTTCCTCTGGGTCGTTTTCCTACCAACCTGGCAGAGAACACTTGTTTTGCTAATCTTTTCTCTCCCATTCTATTTAAGTGACCATACCACCTGAGATTAGCTCTGCTAACACATTCCTGGATGCTGACAATACCAAGTTTTTCCTAATATCCTCATTTTTAATATGATATTGCCATTGATGCCATCTATTCACGCCTCTAATCTTTCTCAGGAATCTCACATCTGCAGTCTCTAGTCTTTGGTCAAGTGTTTTACTTCTGACGCAGCCCTCATATCCATAAGTTAAAACTGGTTTGAACACTGTCTTGTATACAGCTAATTTAGTGTTCCGACTAATTTCTCTCTTATTCCATATGAATTTATTCAATTGACTTCCCACCATGCCAGCTTTGCTGATTCTGTTGTCTATTTCTATATTTAATTTACCATCTTCAGTAAAAATCGTGCCTAAGTACTTGAAATGTTTTACTTGTTCCACAGGTTCTCCATTCACAACACAGTTGACATTTTCAATGATTCTGTCTATTTTCATTGTCTTTGTCTTTTTATTGCTGATCTTCATACCATATCTATTACAACAGTTATTCAATTTAGTCAGAGAATCTTGCAGAATTGTAGCGGATTTATTTAGAAGTATAACATCATCCGAGTAAAGCAAAGAGCTGACATTAACATCTTCAATTTTGATATCATGTTTAATACCACTTTCCTTCATAATGTGATCCATATAGATAATGAATAACAGAGAGGATAATGTACATCCTTGTCTCACACCTGATTTAACATTAAACCATCTTCCTGTACTTCCTTCAATTCTAACTGCTGACTTACAACTCAAGTAAAGACTAATTATTGCTTGATATAATGCCCCATTGACACCATATAACCGTAGCATATTGAATAGCTTCTCTCTTGGCACCTGGTCATATGACTTTTCCAGATCGACAAAACTTAAATACAGATCTTTGTTATATTCCCATGATTTCTCAACTATTTGTCATAAAGTTAATATCTGACCCTGACAGCCTCTATTTGGCCTAAATCCAGCTTGTTCTTCACCCAGCTTTTCTTCTACAATTCTTCTCAACCTTTTCTCAAGTATACTTGCATAGATTTTGCCAGGAACACTCAGTAGGGAAATACCTCTGTAATTCTCACATTCAGTTTTATTTCCCTTTTTATATATGAGTACTATGAGAGCTCTACTCCAATCATCAGGAATTCGTTCCTCTGTCCAGGCTTCCTGAACTATGCAGTGCAGCCACTGTAAGACTTTTATACCACCATACTTCAGCATTTCTGGTCGAATATCATCTACTCCTGCTGCCTTTCCACATTTCAAGCCTTTGATGGCTTTTTCTACTTCAAGTATGGATATGTATTCCTGACTGCATGCCTGGTCAGTGTTTTTTACCACTGCGCTGTCATCACTGCTTGATTCATTTAGCAGTTTTTCTAAGTAATTACTCCACACTTCAAAGATATCTTTATCTCCTGTTTTCATTTCACCTTTATCATCTCTAACTCCTTTTACAGCACTCTTTCCTCCATTCCTAAGCTTCTTCAACAACCTCCAGAATATTTTGCCACCTTCTTGATATTTATTTTCTATATTCTTGCCAAAGTCCTCCCATGACTTTTGTTTAGCTAGTTTTACACAGTGTTTAGCATTCTTGCATTTGTCTCTATATTCTCTAAGAGCACAAGCTGACTTATTTGACAGGAACTTTTCATATGCTTTCTTCCTTTCCTTCACTGCCTCTTTAATTTCCTGTGTCCACCAGGGAGTTCTGATTGTTTTATCCTTGCAGACAACCTCACCACATGCCTCTCTGGCAGAATTAATCAATGTTTTCTTCAGAGTTTGCCACTGATTCTCCAAGGTTTTATTTCTGTTCTCAAAATCTTTCATTTTTTTTTCTATAATCTTTCTGTATTTTAGTCTACAGTTCATATCTGAGAGCTGCTCAACTTTTATTCGCTTAAAAACTTTCTTACATGTCATTCTTTTCAATATGAAATTCAATTTTATCCTGCTCAAGACTAAATAGTGATCATTTCCAATTTCAAATCCTCTGTACATTCTGGTGTCCTGCACCAGGGAGAAAACATCACTATCAACAATAACATAGTCAATGAGACTTTTCTTATTCCTAGCCTCTTCTCTTCATGTGAATTTGTGCACATTTTTATGTTGGAACATGGTGTTAGTAATAACCAGTCCATGTCCTGAGCAGAAATCCAACAGATATTTGCCATTATTATTAGCTTTGCTCCTTTCCCAAATTTTCCCAAAATATTTTTGTATGTCTCCCAATCATTTCCTACTCTGCTATTTAGATCCCCAACAAGGACCAACTTTTCCTTTTTCATTGTGTCAGTTGCTTTTTCTAAAGCCTCAAAAAATTCCTCCACTTGTACCTTAGTAGAACCTTCCGTGGGACCATAGGCACAAATAAGTCTCATTGTCCAGTTCCCCATTCTCATATTTGCTCACATTACTCTACTTGAGACCGACTGCCATTCAAGAAGATCAGCCTCGTATTTAGTGTTGAATACTATGGCTACTCCTTCTTTTCCTTGATTGTCATTGCCTGAATATAACATTTTGTATTTATTGCTCAGAAAGATCTCACCAGTTTTGGTCTTTTTTGTTTCAGTCATCCCTATTATGTCGATCTGGTACTTATCTAATTCCTCAGCTAGCTCCATTTCTTTGCCATTCAGGCTTCTTACGTTGTTAGTACCGATCTTTAATTCTGGTGATGTTGAGTTGGGGTTTGTTTCCAGATTTGTTCCAGTAGATGACTTTTCGCAGTTCGCCCTGGTTCCCTGGCGAAAACAATGGGGGCCTTGTTTAACCAGGTGACGCCCCAGCCGGCATGAAATTTTGTCATGTTGTACCATCGTTTATTATTTTGGTTTAACCAATAAGAATACAATTTGGTCGGCTAATTCCCAAATTGCCAGCCCATCCTCATTCGTTCAGTATCAAAGTAGATACCCAACAGGGTGCACCACGAGAAGGTTAGGATTGGACATTACGTCAGAAGCCCTGGTCGGTTCTCCCCATTCCTTTAAAGGCTATGTGGAGGTCTCCTCTCAGTTATACAGCTTTGACCCTTAAGCACCCGGTCTCAGATAATAATATGAATAATAATATGTTTCATATTATTAATTATATAATAATATCTTTCAGTTTTAAATAACTAACACAAAATCTGAATTAATTTGCAATTGATAAGTCAAATACAAATTCTTATTCTTTCTTCTATTAGATTCACTCCATACATACAAAACGTCGAGAAATTAAAGTAATTATTTCTAACACTCATATTTATGAATTTAGGGACACAAAGCACACGTGTTGAAATGATTATTTTACTAATTATTAATAAAATAACACGACGTTTCGATCCCTGTATCGAGATCATCATCAGAAGGATACATGTGTATAGGGAACCAAGCTACATGCTCTTGCACTCTATAAAGGTAAATTAAATCTATGCTGTTAATTAATCTTTTTCTTAGCCTGACCTCTAGTGATAATTAAATAAAATAAAATTTAAAAAATAAAAATAAATAAATAAATAAATAATAATAAAATAAATAAATAAATAAATAAAAATACAAAAATTTTAATAATTAATAAATAAAATAAATAAAAAATTACAATACACCCTGCTAAAGTCCTCATGTACTAAGATTCTTCTGGATTTGTACAGTTCAGAATTTCATTCAATAGCAAGTTGACTTATACAGTTCAACTTGCTATTGAATGTTAAGGGAAAAAAAGAAAAAACTTCACCAAATCTTCTTGTAGTGGGATTTTTCTTTGGCTTGTTCTGGTTGCTATAAAGGTTGCAAATAGGTCCTCCACATTCTTGGAATGATTAGGCCATCATTTTTGTTCAGATTTGGATTATGTTTGAGCATTTCACATGCTTCTTTAAATTTCCTTCCAAATTTGGTTTTGGTGTGATGTAGGGACTTGGTATTTTTCCAATCAATTCTGTGGTAAATTTGGAGTGTGGGGTCAGAAACGCCGGTTTTTCCAAAATGGAGAAATTTAATGTGTCGTTTGTGTTTGTCCATACCTTATGTTAGAGGCATTTCTGAAAAAAATAGACAGAACCCTACACCAATACAACATCAAAATCACCTTTAAACCCCCGACAAAATTAAGACACCTACAAAATAGAAAAATCAACTCTCTTCCGTTCCTAGACACTCGTCACACGTCTTCCCTCAGGCTGTCTCTCCTTCTCAATCTACCGCAAACCTACACATACACAGGCCAGTACATACACAAAAATTCATATCACCACCCAATTTATTTATTTTTATTATTTTTTATTTATTTATTTTAATTTTTTAAATTTTATTTTATTTAATTATCACTAGAGGACAGGCTCAGAAAAAAGATTAATTAACAGTGTAGATTTAATTTATCTTTATGCAAGAGCACGTAGCTTAGTTCCCTATACACATGTATCCTTCTGATGATGAAGACCTCAATACAGGGGTTGAAAAGTCAAGTGTTATTTTATTAATAATTAGTAAAATAATCATTTTCAACACGTGCGTTGTGTGTCCCTAAATTCATAAATATGAATGCTGATCACCGTGTAACCTTAAAAGAAAGAGTTATTTCTAACATCGTTGTAGTCTCCATAATTTGTATGAAATAAATATCTAAACTCTGATTCATCCCATTCATTGCCCTACTTCTCATTCAATCATATCTTATAATAGAACCACAATTTTACATTATGGTTTAATTAGCCAATAAGGATACAATTTTTTGGCTAAATCCCAAATGCCAGCCCATCCTCGTTCATTCAGTATTCAGGTAGATATTTAACAGGAAACATCATGAGAAAGTTAGGATTAGACATTAAAGTAGAATCTGTGTCGGTTCGCCACATTCCTTTAAAGACTATATGGAGACTCCCACCACTCCAGTTATACAAGTTTGACCCTTGAAAACTACTTTTGAGGCATTAGAAGGCAGCTGACAAAACAAAAAAAGAAAAGTCAGTCCTTGTCAGAGATATAAATAACAGAATAGGAAATTATTACTAGATATATAGAAATGTTTTAGGAAAATTTGGAGAAAAGAGCAAAGCTAATAATAATAATGGTGACATGGACTAGTTAATACTAACACCATGGTCTAACACAAAAATGTCCAAAAATTCACATGGAGAGAAGATGCAAGTAATAAGAAAAGTCTCACTGACTAAATAGTTGTTGATATCAATGTTTCCCCTACTGGCTCAGGACACAAGAGTATACAGAGGATTTGAAATAGGAAGTGATCATTATTTAGTTTTGAGAAGGATAAAACTGAATTTCATATTAAAAAGAAGAGTGTGTAAGAAAGAGTCTTAAAACAAATCAAAGTTGAGCAGGTTTCAGAGGTAAACTGTAGACTCAAATACACAAGCATTATTCAAGAAAAAAAGAAGGAGTTTGAAAACAATAACCAACTCATGGAGATCCCTGAAGAAAGCACTGATTGAGCCAGAGAGGCACATTGAGAGATTGTCTGCAAGAATAGAAAAATTACAATTCCATGGCAGACTAAGAAAGAGGTGACTGTATTTTCTTGCATTTTTCACTGTAATCTCTTAGAGATTACAGTGAATGAAAACTGAAAATAGAGATATTCTTTGTCTTAATTACTTTGAAAGATTGCTAAGAAAAACAAGCAGTGTCAGCATGATCATAGAAAACACTTAACAGGAATATATATCCATATTTCAATTATAAAAAGTCATCAAAAACCTAAACTGTGGAAAGGCAGCTGGAGTAGATTATCAATCATAAATGCTCAAATATGGAGGTATGAAAGTTTTACAGGTGGCTGCATTGCATAATTCAAAAGACCTGGCCAGAGGGTCAAATTCCAGATGATCAAAGCAGAACTCTCATAGCATCCAGCTATAAAAAGGAAATTAAAACTGAATTAAGAATTACAGAAGCATTTCCCTACTGAGTACTGAGTGTCCATGGCAAAATTTCTGGAAGTATGTTTGACAAAAGGCTAGGAAAAATCGTGGAAGGAAAGCTTGGTGAACAACAAGCTGGATTCAGGCCAAATAGAAGTTGTCAGGATCAGATTTTCACTTTAAAACAAACAGATGAGAAACCTTGGAAATATAACAAGGATTTGTATTTAAGTTTCGTAGATCTGGAAAAGGCATATGACAAGCTCTTCAAAATGCTTAAGTTACATAGTGTAAAGGGATATTATATCAACCAAAACACAGTCAGCAGTTAGAAGTGGAAGAGGTACAGGAAGACAGTTTAATGTTAAATGAAGTGTGCAACAAGGGTGCACATTATCTTCACTGTTATTCATTATCTATATGGATCACATTATGAAGGGAAGTGGTATTAAATCTGATATCAAAATTGACGATTTTAATCTTAGCTGTTTACTTTATGAAAAGATGTGTAATACATCTGAATAAATCCAGTAAGAGTCAGCAAGATCCCCTTGACTAAATTGATTAAATGGTGTAATAAATTTGGTACGAAAATCAGCAACAAAAAGACAAAGACAATGAAACAAAATTGAAATTAATGAAGATGGTAAAATAAATATGGAAATAGACAACAGAATTATTAAAGCTGATATGGTAGGAAGTCAGCTGAGTAAATTTATATGGAATAAGAAAGAAATTAATCAAAACACTAAATTAGCTGTATACAAGATAGTCCTCTAACAAATTTTAACTTTGGATCTGAGAGCTGGACATAAATAAAACACTTGAAAAAAGATTGGAGCCCACTGATGTGAGAGTACTGAGAAAGATTAATGGAGCAAACAGATAGCATTAATGGCAGTATCATATTAAAAATGAAAATAGGAAAGAACTTGCCATTGTTAATATTCAGGAATGTATTATAGAGCTATCTCAGATGGTATGGTCACTTTAAAGAATGGGAGATTAAAGATTAGCAAAACAAGCAGGTTGGAATGAAAGACTCTTGATTTGATAGAGCAAAAAGTGCCTAAGAAGAAAAAATATAAGATCTGATAATGTTGAAATCTTGACAGATATGTAAATTGATTAATTTTGAAGAAAGCTGTTCATCAGAAGTTAGTAACTGTTTCATGCAGTACTATCATAATATCCTGCACACGCGCTGAGGGTACATATCACTTGATTCTCGTAATTATATTTCACATTTCATTCAGTAGCTCTTTCATATCATCTAGCAATCCATACTTGCATTTTTTTAAAATCAGCTGTATCTGAAAAAGCCATTAACTCTTACACTTTTCCTCTGTGCATTCTAAAAGAATCACTTGTATATTTTAATCTTGCATCAAAAAAATATGATTTCATCATGCATTCATCAACATAATACCATTTATCTCTATGTAAGAGAGACGGAGTCAATTTGTTTATCCCTTTAAAGAAACTGTTTTACATTGAGTGTGTTAAGTAGATTTACAAGAGGTCAATCCGATTATTGCAATGACTTTTAACTCTATTCATTTTAGAAACCAGCAAATAATTGACTCAGGACTAAATAAATAAATAAATAAATAATACACACACACACACACACACACACACACACATTTTAAGAAACTAAAAACTATCATCATCATCATCATCATCAAATTCCTGACATGTACCCTCAAGGGGTGTACAGGATATGACAGTACTACATGAAAAAATTACATCATTACTAACTTCCTATCTACAATTTTCCTCCAAATCAGTCTTTTGCTTGTCAAGACTCCAACATTATCAGATCTTATATTTCTATCGTCTAAGGCACTTTGTACCGTATCAATCCATCTATATCTTGGTCTTCCTCTGGGTCGTTTTCCTGCCAACCTGGCAGAGAACACTTGTTTTGCTAATCTTTCCTCTCCCATTCTATTTAAGTGACCATACCATCTGAGATTAGCTCTGCTAACGCATTCCTGGATGCTGACAACGTCAAGTTCTTTCCTAATATCCTCATTTTTAATATGATATTGCCATTGATGCCATCTGTTCACGCCTCTAATCTTTCTCAGGACTCTCATATCTGCGGTCTCTAGTCTTTGGTCAAGTGTTTTACTTCTGACCCAGCTCTCAGATCCATAAGTTAAAATTGATTTGAACACAGTCTTGTATACAGCTAATTTAGTGTTCCGACTAATTTCTCTCTTATTCCATATGAATTTATTCAATTGACTTCCCACCATACCAGCTTTGCTGATTCTGTTGTCTATTTCTATATTTAGTTTACCATCTTCAGTAAAAATTGTGCCTAAGTAGCTGAAATGTTTTACTTGTTCCACAGGTTCTCCATTCACATCACAGTTGACATTTTCAATGATTCTGCCTATTTTCATTGTCTTTGTCTTTTTATTGCTGACCTTCATACCATATCTATTACAACAGCTATTCAATTTAGTCAGAGATTCTTGCATACTTGTAGCGGATTTATTTAGAAGTATAACATCATCCGCATAAAGCAAAGAGCTGACATTAACATCTCCAATTTTGATATCAGGTTTAATACCACATTCCTTCTTAATGTGATCCATATAGATAATGAATAACAGAGGGGATAATGTACATCCTTGTCTCACACCAGATTTAACATTAAACCATCTTCCTGTACTTCCTTCAATTCTAACTGCTGACTCACAACTCAAATAAAGACTAAGTATTGCTTGATATAATGCCCCATTGACACCATATAACTGCAGCGTATTGAATAGCTTCTCTCTTGGCACCTTGTCATATGCCTTTTCCAAATCGACAAAACTTAAATAAAGATCTTTGTTATATTCCCATGCTTTCTCGACTATTTGTCGTAAAGTGAAGATCTGATCCTGACAGCCTCTATTTGGCCTGAATCCAGCTTGTTCTTCACCAAGCTTTTCTTCCACAATTCTTCTCAACCGTTTCTCAAGTATACTTGCATAGATCTTGCCAGGAACACTCAGTAGGGAAATACCTCTGTAATTCTCACATTTAGTTTTATTTCCCTTTTTATATATGGGTACTATGAGAGCTCTACTCCAATCATCGGGAATTCGTCCCTCTGCCGAGGCTTTCTGAACTATGCAGTGCAGCCACTGTAAGACTCTTATACCACCATACTTCAGCATTTCTGGTGGAATATCATCTACTCCTGCTGCCTTTCCACATTTCAAGCCTTTGATGGCTTTTTCTACTTCAAGTATGGATATGTATTCCTGACTGCATGCCTGGTCAGTGTTTTTTTATCACTGTGCTGTCATCACTGCTTGTTTCATTTAGCAGTTTTTCAAAGTAATTACTCCATACTTCAAGGATATTTTTTTCTCCTGTTTTCATTTCACCTTTATCATCTCTAATTCCTTTTACAGCACTCTTTCCTCCATTCCTAAGCTTCTTCAACAACCTCCAGAATATTTTGCCACCTTCTTGATATTTATTTTCTATATTCTTGCCAAAGTCCTCCCATGACTTTTGTTTAGCTAGTTTTACACACTGTTTAGCTTTCTTACATTTGTCTCTGTATTCTGTAAGAGTAAAAGCTGACTTATTTGACAGGAACTTTTGATATGCTTTCTTCTTTTCCTTCACTGCCTCTTTAACTTCCGGTGTCCACCAGGGAGTTCTGATTTTTTTATCCTTGCACACAACCTCACCACATGCCTCTCTGGCAGAATCAATCAATGTTTCCTTCAGAGTTTGCCACTGAATCTCCAAGGTTTGATTCCTGTTCTCAAACTCTTTCATTTTCTTTTCAATAATATTTCTGTATTTTAGTCTACAGTTCATATCTGAGAGCTGCTCAACTTTTATTCGCTTTAAAACTTTCTTACATGTTATTCTTTTCAATATGAAATTCAATTTTATCCTGCTCAAGATTAAATAGTGATCACTTCCAATTTCAAATCCTCTGTACACTCTGGTGTCCTGCACCAGAGAGAAAACATCACTATCAACAATAACATAGTCAATGAGACTTTTCTTATTCCTAGCCTCTTCTCTCCATGTGAATTTGTGCACAATTTTATGTTGGAACATGGTGTTAGTAATAACCAGTCCATGTCCTGAGCAGAAATCCAACAGATATTTGCCATTATTATTAGCTTTGCTCTTTTCTCCAAATTTTCCAAAATATTTTTGTATGCTCACAATCATTTCCTACTCTACTATTTAGATCCCAAACAAGGACCAACTTTTCCCTTTTCATTGTGTCAGTTGCTTTTTCTAAAGCCTCAAAAAATTCCTCCACTTCTACCTTAGTAGAACCTTCTGTGGGACCATAGGCACAAATAAGTCTCATTGTCCAGTTCCCCATTCTCATATTTGCCCACATTACTCTACTTGAGACTGACTGCCATTCAAGAAGATTAGCCTCGTATTTAGTGTTGAATACTATGGCTACTCCTTCTTTTCCTTGATTGTCATTGTCTGAATATAACATTTTGTATTTATTGCTCAGAAAGATCTCACCAGTTTTGGTCTTTTTTGTTTCAGTCACCCCTATTATGTCGATCTGGTACTTATCTAATTCCTCAGCTAGTTCCATTTCTTTGCCATTCAGGCTTCTTACGTTGATAGTACCGATCTTTAACTCTGGTGATGTTGAGTTGGGGTTTGTTTTCAGATTTGTTCCAGTAGCTGACTTTTCGCTGTTCGCCCTGGTTCCCTGGCGAAAACAACGGGGGCCTTGTTTAACAGGGCGACGCCCCAGCCGGCATGAAATTTTGTCATATTGTACCATCATTTTCTATTTTGGTTTAACCAATAAGAATACAATTTGGTCGGCTAAATCCCAAATTCCCAGCCCATCCTCGTTCGTTCAGTATCAAAGTAGATACCCAACAGGGTGCACCACGAGAAGGTGAGGATTGGACATTAGGTCAGAAGCCCTGGTTGGTTCTCCGCATTCCTTTAAAGGCTATGTGGAGGTCTCCTCAGTTATACAGCTTTGACCCTTAAGCACCCCTACTAAAAACTATGTACATTGTAAATGGTGTAATAAATTATGATGAAAAGAATGATGGCATAAATTAATAGTGCAATAAATTGGTGAACATTGTCGATTTTTAACACTGTGAAAAGATGTTTTTTTTTTTTTTTTCCAAATTGCTAATAACATTGACTGAAATTGTTGTGTTCATTGTTTCATAGGTGTGCAAGATAGACTATGTTATTTAGATATAAGAAAAATGTTATATTTCCTTAAATTAGATATAGATACATTGTTGGTATTTCACATATGCATAACAGAACAATGGTGGCCAAGACATCTTTGTTGGGCAAGCTAAATTTGCATGATTTTGTACAGTGTAAAATTTGTGAGATGTACTCATCACCAAAGTTGAAAGATTTCTAAAAGGAGAGCAAAACTGATGAGAGAGCATATCATAAATGCTTTGAAAGTAAATATAAACTGAACAAACTACGTGATAGTAAAGTAAAGAACATTGATACAAGACTGGAAAATGTAAATATCAGTGATAATACTGAAAGTGTAGTGGCAGAAGTTTAGGAGAACGCAGAAGACCTGAATAATGAAATTACATGCCTGCATGCAGTCCTTCACAGGACAAAGTGAAGATTCAAAGGCTGCAGAAATGGCAAGAGATCAGTCTAACTGAAAACAGAAAAAAACAAGAGGTCCAAAGCCAAAAAGAAAATTGTAAGAATAATTGAGAAAACGAGCATAAGCAAATAATTATTAACTGCAATTCTATGATAAGGGAAGTTCTTCATGAAAGTGCTACAAAATCTTGTTTCCTTGCTGTGAAAATTACTCACTCATTAGTAATGCTGTCAGAATGCAGAAAGGTAAGGTGAAAGAATTAATTGCTTTGACAGGAACCAAACACTTGAGAGGTGAGAAATACTGCATAAGGGAAGATGTCAAAAGAGTTGTTGGAAGGAGAAAAAAGAAGAGAGACAGGGTTAAGTTTATGAGTCTGCTACAACAGTAGAGGCAAAGTGAGAAGGACAGCAATGACAGCTAATGAATCAATATGCAAGTTGTGCAGAAGCAGATTCAATTCAGTTCAATTCAATTAAGAAGAGGATTAAATGGATTCAGAGTTAAACATCTGGAGAGAGCTTTATTCATTATTTCATATGGTATTCCCCCTTTCCTTCCCCATCCCTTAGGATGGATTGAGCCCTCTTAATGAGGGATTAAGTATGTATTTTATGACTGTAGATCTGTGTGTTCATGGGGTCAGTTTGCCTGTTCTAATGGATGAAAACCCCAAGTTTCCGGGTAAAAAGACCCTCTACCTCCATATGAGACCAGCTAACTCACCTTTAGTCGAGGGAGACCAGATAAAGGTTCCTTACATCATGGACAGGAATCGAACCCAGGTCTTTCTGACCAAAGGGCTAAGTCTATAGCAACTGAGCTATGGAGGCTCCTTTATTCACTGAGAGCATAGAAGTGCAAAGTCAGAAAACTAAAGCAATTAGGGAAGATGCAGATGAGTGTGTGTGTGTGCAGGCACCCATGAAGTGAATGAGTGTGAATGAATAAAAAATGTGGAATCTAGTCTCTCAGGTTCACGAAACAATATTGGATGGGGTAGTTAATTCAGAATGAAAAGGGGGCCCTTAAGGGGATGCTATAGTTTCTATATTATACTGATGCTAGAAGCATCAGGAATAAGAGAGAATTGTTTTTGGTACTGGTTAGCACAACCTTGCCAAATGTTATAGGCATTAGTGAGAATTGGCTAACAGCAGATGACATAGTCACAGGGATAGAATGTGATGGATTTATTATTTTCAGGGAAGATATAGTAGACAGGACAGGGGGATGGGGTACTGCTGACATAACAAATGAATTGCAGTCAAGATTAGGAGTCAGTTGGATAGGTAGCATTTCTTTTGAGTCAATGTGGTGTGAGAGCGAGGCCAATAGGACAAAATATAAAACTGGTTGCTGCTATAAGCCAGGGAGTGCCAAAGATGATGTGGAAGATATGCATCTGCAGATTAGTATAATGAGTGAAAGTTGAGTAATTATTATGGGGAGGGGTCAACTTCAGAGACATAGATTGAAAGAAAGAAAGATCACATATCACATGGCAGGAAGGAAATGAATTTATACATTTATAGACTTGCTGAGCTTGAAGCAGAATGTGACAGAGAGGACTCAAAGTATGAGTGTTGGATCTTCTTATAGGGTCAGAAGACCTGTTCATAACTAAGGTGTCTACATCGCTTCCAACTGGAGAAAGTGATCATGTGGTCTTGACTTTGGAAGGTAGCAAATTATGTGGAAATTCCAGTTAAGAAGGGATATATGTGGAACTATAAGGCAGCTAGAAGAGGTACCATGGTGTTACATCCTGAATGAAGCACTTTATTAAAGAAACGATTCATTCAGGATTTAACAAGTCAGAAAAATCAGCTGAGAGAAAAAACTTGTACTCGAACAGAAGAAATAAAGTACTAACTGTAAATAGAAATAGAATTACCTCCTTTTAGTAGAATTGTAATACCATGTAAGAACTTTGTGTATAAATTAGTATTATATGAAATGCATCATGTATACAATGAATGAGTAAATTAGATGTAAACATTAGTCCAAAGGTCATGGGAGGGCCTGAGGCATTGGCAATCTCAGAAAGCAACGCACATTCGTGTCCCGGAAGATGCCGCTATGATCTTGCAATGTGCCGAAGTTGCTGCGGATGAAGAAAGTAGCGGGTGGGAAAAGATCACAGAAAGTAGTAAGAGAGCACTATCACAGCTAGTAAGGGGGGTGCTAAAGGGGGGGGGGGGTGAAGAGAGAATAAAAGGGGTTTGCACCCTTTCTCACGGCTTTTTTCGCCTGTTCTGATGGATGATGATTTGACTTCTCTCATGGACGGGTGGTTCCTGATGGTGTTTTTTGGCGATAGTTCAATATTGGAAGGTGTGCCTTTCCCTTCGATGTCTGAATTTCTGCCGGTACTAAAGCGTGAGATGTCGGCATATGAAAGTTCTGACGGAATACTATCACGGACGTATATTATGAACTGGCAGCTAGAAACGAGGATGGCCTGAAACAGATTGAGAATAGACGAGGGAAAAACGCCAGGTGTAGAGCATAGTTTAATCTGATGACCATAGTGACCCACCACGTGGATGCAGGCTTATGTAAGTATCAAAAGGTAATTCAAACAAAGAAGGACAGTTCACACAGACCTGGAGATCCTGCCCCAAGAAATGGTATAGTACAGATTTTGTTGTATAATTACCCAGTCGGAAAAAGGGAAAGATCATTGTAGTGTATTAATCGAGTACGGACAGTATTTGAGAACTTTAAGTGATTATTTAGAAGTGGCTAATATCCATAAGATAAATTGATAGGAATGATTATAGATGATAGTGACTAGCTTAATATGCAAGACTAAAAATAGTAGGTAGAAAATTGAGTAGAAGTGTATAATGTGTATATTATGTGTGCAAAATCTCTAACTCAAAAGAAGGATTTATTGTTCATGTATTAGAGTATGAATCATTTTGAAAAAGTTTGATTTAGCATGTCGTTGAACTAATTAAAAGTGAGATTGGCCTAAGTGTATATTATGTCTTTAGATTCCAATAAATATGTTTTTTCTTTTATACCTGAGTTTTGCCTGTGATATGAACCAAAACTACCACTCATTAATCTGAACCATAGCGGGGGGGCGGGGATTGAAAGAAAGGCATAACATGTTATAGAGGTTACGACTGCAAACCAAAATTAACTTAGCCACAGTAGAGCATTTAATTTATGAGTTTAAGCACTAAATTTATTCACCTATGTACACCAAAGGTCTGGAAAAGTCTCCCTGAATAAGAGTCCTCTCTATTCTAAGATATTGGCTGGTGCAGCTTTAAAAAATAAATTTGTCAATATCTGAAGAGGAGACGGCCCCAGAAAGAAATTAGAGGATTCATTTCTTTTAGCAAGGAATAACCTTTAACAGTCAGGGTAAGCACATGAGTAAAATTAGGAATTGGCCAGAGATATAGAATTTGCTTTCCTTATAGAATGAACACGTAAGAAGTGATACAGATATTAGAGTCAGGGAAATTTTATAAGTCTTGTAGTTATTGTAGAGAGAAAAATTCATAAAGGAAATAAATTATATTTAAGGAAGAGCAAATATATAACAATGGCATAAAGATCTGCAAGGGAAGGATGCTCATAGTGCATGGGGGAAGGGATAGTCAAGGGATACCTGGAGGAAGCAATATCACACTGTATATACCCGAGGTCAGGAGGGTAAATCAAGTAGGAGATAGATGGATGAGTAGTATCATTAAGCAAGAGTTGCAAAAAAGAAAATGTTGTGGAGCATATATAAAGAGAAAGATGACTAGCAAACTCATGAACAATAAAAAGATCAGGCAAGAAAGGTCACCAGCATGGTAAGGAAGGCAAAATCAGATTATCAGAAGAAATTAGCCAAAGAGGCAAAATGAAATCCCAAATTCTGGAATCAACAAAGGCTTTAAAACATACTCCAAACATCAACAAGTATGGCTATATAAATTTACCAAAACTCTGGAAGAGAGTCATTTTAAGTTCTAATTAATATTTGTTTTCTCTCTTTTTCCAACATAGATGGCATTTAATTAGTTCCTTGTGTTGTCCATTGCATTTTTTTTTAAACTAGTCCCACTGTTATACCAAATTGTTGTTGTTTCACATATTTTGACAAAATGTTTTTGTGCTGAAGATGCTAGATAAACTACCAGAGAAATATCAGCAAATAAGTTAAATATTATTTTCTTATCATTGTGTTGTCATCAATACCATGAAATAAATAACACATAGAAGGATAACTTTAATGAATGCATATAGTAGAGAGGTAACAGAGGCAGACGAAATTGTTGAGTTACCGAGTGACCATTTTGCAAGGGTATATCATTCAAGTGAAGATATTGTGATGGCAGGGACCGATGTGAGAGCAGATATTAATGAATTGAAGGTACTTTGGATATCACAGAATCTGAATGCAAATACAGTTGTATGACTGGATGGGATATCGGCTCGCATTTTAAGAGAATGTGCAGAAGAACTGGCAATGCCTTTAACAATGCTGTTTAATTTAAGTGTCAGCTCTGGCAAAGTCCTAAGAGAGTAGGAGAGGAAAATAATTTCTTTGCATAAAGGAAAATCTAAGTTTGTGGTAGTAAATTACAGACGATTTAGTATTTTGGGAGTGGCGAAGTACTGGAAAAGCTGGTCAAAAAGAGAATGTTAGGGTAAGAATATAATATGAGGCACAGAATGGCTTTGTGTAGGGTCAGTCATACCTCAGTAATCTACTAACTTTTTAAAATGGAGAAAATGGAGAGGCAGGTGAGTTTGATAAAAGGAATGGCTATATGATGATAAAGCTGGATTTTGCAAAGGTGTCCCACATGGAACTCTAGTAACATGGGATGGATATGAAACTGGTGATATGGATAAAATGGCAGCTCATGGACAGATATCAAAAAGCAGTATATGGAGAGCATGTTCCAGGAAAAGGTAGGTGACTAGTGGTGTGCCGAAGTGATCTGTGCTTGGAACACATAGCTGTTTAATTTGTACATAAATTATGTAGAAAATAATTTGAAAAGAGATATTCAGTTATTTGCTGATGATGCAAAGTTGGGTAGGGCAGTTAATCAAGGTGATGTAGAGAGCTTGCAAGATGATATGAATAGGCTGACAGTATGGGCAAAACATAATAGATATTAGAAAGTTTTTTAACTTGGGTATATTATGTATTCAAGATACCAAGCAATTTTATTTATTTTTAATTTTATTTAATTTTATTAACCAAGTTTATATAAAATTACTTGGTATCTTGAATACATAATAGATATTAATTTAACGTAGAAAAGTGTCAAGTTATGCATGTTGGGATACAAAGACTAGAAACTATATACTACATTGATGAAAATGTACTCCATGCAATTGATGATGCCAGAGATTAAGGGGTAGTAGCAGATAGAGAGTTGAAGTTTATAGGACACATTATCAAAGTAGCTAGGGTAGCTCATAGGATTACTTGGCTACTGAAGTACACACTAACAAACAGAGATAAGGGGGTTCTTATTCTTCTTCTTTATAAAGCCTTGATGTGATCACATCTTTATTACTGTGCTCAGGTCTGATTACCTGGGTTTCTTAGGGACGAGAAAGTGGTCGAGAAGATCCAGAGACAAGTGACCAAGATGGTGAGTAGTCTGTGGAATGCTCCCTATGAGGATATACAGAGAGTTTGTGGATTGCAAAAGTTAGTTAATAGGCAAAAAAGAGGGGATACGATAAAAACATTTAAGTTACTTAAAGGATTTTATAGGATTGATGCAGAGGAAATGTTTCAACACTTGGCTAGAGGGAGCAGAACAATAGGTCATCCCTGGTAGCTGGGTAAGAGTGTGGTTAGCAAGGGTATAGGGCGTAGATTAGATTTTTTGCTTGGAGCATGGTAAATGAATGAAATGGGTTGCCTAAGCCAGTTGTAAGTGCTTGGTCTGTTAATGGTTTAAAGGTGAGGTAGGATGGATATTGTGTTGATAGTTTGGGTCTCCCACAATGAGCCTTAGAACTCCATGGAGATGAAGTAATAATATGAAGTAATAACTATAAAACTATTTCGATCCAAGGCCTTTTAATATAAAACAATACTTTAGAGATCTCCTTTATCTTTAAAGGATAAAAATCATTCTCTGACTAACTCATTCAAATTCTAGTTTGTTTAAAATATACTTAATCATGTCTGCTACACTGTATATTTTGTTTTTCACAACAAATTCCTACAAGCAGTTAGAGTCAGTTATTTAGCAGTCCTCTTCTCAAAATAAAAAACTTCTTAACTTCCAGAGGACTGTGCAGTGTTTGCTTATTTAGCATACAGCAGTTTCCCCCTGCTTTTTTGCCATTCTGCTCTTTTGTCCCCTTTAAAATATAACCATGATCCTTATACTCACCATGTGTTTTGCTCTTTTGCCACACTTCACCAACCTTTCATGCATTTCTTCTCTCAATCAACTTGCATTCAGTGAGTTTATAAAAGTCATGTGTAGTGCAGAAACTGTACACTGTACATCTCATATTTGTGCTTATAATACAGTATTCATACTTATGTTTCTCAGTGAACTAAATGCATTTGCAAGCTAAATAAAGGCTAAGTTTTGATTTTTGCCAGTACTCTGATCACTAACCTGGAAAATAAGTGAGGAACACCCTGTATATTTTTCTATTCATCCTCACTGTTTTACTGGAAGTATAAATATTCTTATCTCAGTCAATTTTATTAAAAGCACAAATTACTAATTTTTTAACACAAAAAAAATTATTTTGCTACTTTATAAACAAAGTATCAAAGTAGAGCCTCTTCATTTTTCCAATTCCATCACTTGGTCCAAAAAATATACTGATATCACCAGTGTCCTTGAGATAGAAGATTAAACTTTTCATTTAGCATTTCTTCAAACACTGAAATAAAACATCTACTTAATATCTCCATTTATCATCATCATCAAATTCCTGCCATGTATGCTCAAGACGTGTACAGGATATGATAGTACTACATGAAAAAAAATTTACATCATTACTAACTTCCTATCTACAATTTCCCTCCAAATCAGTCTGTTACTGGTCAAAACTCCAACATTATCAGATCTTCAGATCTTATATTTCTATCATCTAAGGCACTTTGTACCGTATCAATCCACCTATATCTTGGTCTTCCTCTGAGTCATTTTGCTGCCAACCTGGCAGAGAACATTTGTTTTGGTAACCTTTCTTCGCCCATTCTGTTTAAGTGACCATGCCACCTGAGAGTAGCTCTGCTAATACATTCCTGGATGCTGACAATGTCAAGTTCTTTCCTAATATACTAGTTTTTAATATGATATTGCCATTGATGCCATGTGTTCATGCCTATAATCTTTCTCAGGACTCTCATATCTGCAGTCTTACATTCTTTCAATCTGTCCTCATACTCCACATTCCAAAGACCACTGACTACCTTTGCAAATTTTCTCTGGACCCTTTCCAACATATCCTCGTCACCATGAAACTCAGCGACAAAATCCAAGTAAAATAATCCATATGAGGCCTGATCAAGGCCTTATACAATGGAATCATAACCTCTGATTTATTAATTGATATTTAAAAATTAAAAATTTGGTAAATTGCCCATATTCAGATTAGAATCTGGGAGACTACATCCACGTAGCTTATATCGCAACACTTAATTGTGAAATAGAATAAAGAACATTGAAAACATTACAACTATCAGATATCTGATAAGTAAAATAAATCTCACATAATTTACATGTTATTTTAACATAAATATTATTATTATTAACATCTGACCTCCATGGAGTCAGAGACTCATCCTCAGAGACTTCAATTTCTTATCTGGCACAGTGCAAGTTCAGATTATACATGGTTACAAAACCAAAACTAAAAAATACTTCTTCTTCTTCTACTACACGTTATTCAGACTTCCCATGCAGGATCCACGTGTTACTTTAGATGCGACTTCTTGTTAGTACTACTCCCAACCGACCCGTCGCCTGGTCTGCCGCTGGGGGGGGATATATTTTTTTGACTGTAGAGGCATATGTTCATGGGGCTGGTTTGCCTGTTTGCGGGATGAAAAAACGGCAGATAAACTGGCGGAAAAAACCCTACTGACCGTGCCCAAGACCGGCTAACTTGGCTATGCCTGAGGAAGATCCTCAAATTCCTCACATCTACAACGGGAATCGAACCTGGGACACTCCTTCCCCAGGCATATGGTTGCGAAGCGCAAAGCCACTAGGCTAACCGTGCGGTCAAAACTAAAAAATACTAACGTAGACAAATAACTGTAGAAAGATTCATAATTGTAAATTAGGACTATTTTTATACTACTATTATCACCATATAATATGGTGATTCCATATACTTTCCCTCTTTTGTTCTTTCATTTTCTTATTTTTTTTCTTACTTCTCACTCTCACCATGTTCTTACTCAACTTTCCTCTCTCACATCTTTCTCTTCTTCTGGTAACTCTTTCATATCATTTTACATTTAAATAATTTTCTACCTGCCAAAATTTAATCTTCAATTACTCTTTGAATTTTAACATGGTCACTGACATCTTTAATCTTCACACAAGAAAAACATAATTTCACGATGCGCTAGAGTGGAGATAATATCCAACTTCTGTGCTGGATAGTGGTGTGAGGATGCATGCAGGTATCTATCGGTGTGCGTTGATTTTCTGAAGATCGTGATTTTTATGGAGTCAGACATCTTAGTAAGTTTGACTTCAAAAAAGGCAGAGATTCATTTTTTTCAATTTCTATGGCCAATTTGATGTCATCTCCACTCTAGCACATCATGCCAGATCTGTATTGTCAGATGAGGAAGAACTAAAAAAATGAACTACAACATCTTAAAAAGAACCTTCGCAAATAATGGCTACTCTTCAAAAACTATTAACAAACAACTATACCGCCATCATCAAAACAATGTAGAAACACAGGACAACCTCAAAAGTTATATCTCTTTAGCTCTCCCAGAAACTAAGAAGAATTTTGAAAAAATTTAACATAAAAATGAGGTTTTTTACTCTTCTTAAACTCAGATCAATTCTAAGCAAATCCAAACAGGCTCACAGCCATCTTCATTTCCAGGGGTGTATAAAATCACATGTGACTGCAGGAAACCATATTATGGCCAAACTGAGAAGTCCATCCTCCTACGTCTCGAGGAACATCAAAGGGACATTGCTTACAACAGAACCAGAGCAAGCATCCTTTCTAGCCATGTCCTGTTCTCAGTGAACACAAATAGTGAAGGCCGCCAACATGAGATAAACTGGAACATAACATCAAACCTTCATATATGCCACGATGAGGTAGAATGCCGCATAGTTGAGTCTAAAGAAATTGTCCTGGACTCTCATCACATAAACAGTAACCTTAGTTATAATTTACCAGACTCATTTAGCTCTGCTATCAGCTACTGGCGCACTCGTGAAGCCACACGCTCGCAGATGCCTAACAATAGAACTTTAGCCCGGACTGTAGCTTCAGTTCAAACTTAACTGTAGTTTTAGAGTCGATTTTGTAGTGGTACAATGTTTTTTTGTGGTGTTTTTAATGTTCTCATGCATGAAGAAGTCGGCTTTCCGACGAAACATATTGTGTGTTAAATAAAATTAATTGTTTGTCTAATTCTTGGAATTCAGTCAGTAAAAAATATGAACATATCTTCATACCGAGTAAATACAATGGATAATCATATATATATATATATATATATCATCATCATCATCATCATCAAATTCCTGCCATGTACCCTCAAGGGGTGTACAGGATATGACAGTACTACATGAAAAAATTACATCATTACTAACTTCCTATCTACAATTTTCCTCCAAATCAGTCTGTTACTTGTCAAGATTCCAACATTATCAGATCTTACATTTCTATCGTCTAAGGCACTTTGTACCGTATCAATCCATCTATATCTTGGTCTTCCTCTGGGTCGTTTTCCTGCCAACCTGGCAGAGAACACTTGTTTTGCTAATCTTTCCTCTCCCATTCTATTTAAGTGACCATACCATCTGAGATTAGCTCTGCTAACGCATTCCTGGATGCTGACAATGTCAAGTTCTTTCCTAATATCCTCATTTTTAATATGATATTGCCATTGATGCCATCTGTTCAAGTCTCAGGACTCTCATATTTGCGGTCTCTAGTCTTCGGTCAAGTGTTTTACTTCTGACCCAGCTCTCAGATCCATAAGTTAAAATTGGTTTGAACACAGTCTTGTATACAGCTAATTTAGTGTTCCGACTAATTTCTTTCTTATTCCATATGAATTTATTCAATTGACTTCCCACCATACCAGCTTTGCTGATTCTGTTGTCTATTTCTATATTCAGTTTACCATCTTCAGTAAAAATTGTGCCTAAGTAGCTGAAATGTTTTACTTGTTCCACAGGTTCTCCATTCACAACACAATTGACATTTTCAATGATTCTGCCTATTTTCAATGTCTTTGTATTTTTATTGCTGACCTTCATACCATATCTATTACAACAGCTATTCAATTTAGTCAGGGACTCTTGCAAACTTGTAGCGGATTTATTTAGAAGTATAACATCATCTGCATAAAGCAAAGAGCTGACATTAACATCTCCAATTTTGATATCAGGTTTAATACCACATTCCTTCATAATGTGATCCATATAGATAATGAATAACAGAGGGGATAATGTACATCCTTGTCTCACACCAGATTTAACATTAAACCATCTTCCTGTACTTCCTTCAATTCTAACTGCTGACTCACAACTCAAATAAAGACTAAGTATTGCTTGATATAATGCCCCATTGACACCATATAACTGCAGCGTATTGAATAGCTTCTCTCTGGGCACCTTGTCATATGCCTTTTCCAAATCGACAAAACTTAAATACAGATCTTTGTTATATTCCCATGCTTTCTCGACTATTTGTCGTAAAGTGAAGATCTGATCCTGACAGCCTCTATTTGGCCTGAATCCAGCTTGTTCTTCACCAAGCTTTTCTTCCACAATTCTTCCCAACCGTTTCTCAAGTATACTGGCATAGATCTTGCCAGGAACACTCAGTAGGGAAATACCTCTGTAATTCTCACATTCAGTTTTATTTCCCTTTTTATATATGGGTACTATGAGAGCTCTACCCCAATCATCGGGAATTCGTCCCTCTGTCCAGGCTTTCTGAACTAAGCAGTGCAGCCACTGTAAGACTCTTATACCACCATACTTCAGCATTTCTGGTCGAATATCATCTACTCCTGCTGCCTTTCCACATTTCAAGCCTTTGATGGCTTTTTCTACTTCAAGTATGGATATGTATTCCTGACTGCATGCCTGGCCAGTGTTTTTTTATCACTGTGCTGTCATCACTGCTCGTTTCATTTAGCAGTTTTTCAAAGTAATTACTCCATACTTCAAGGATATCTTTTTCTCCTGTTTTCATTTCACCTTTATCATCTCTAATTCCTTTTACAGCACTCTTTCCTCCATTCCTAAGCTTCTTCAAGAACCTCCAGAATATTTTGCCACCTTCTTGATATTTATTTTCTATATTCTTGCCAAAGTCCTCCCATGACTTTTGTTTAGCTAGTTTTACACACTGTTTAGCTTTCTTACATTTGTCTCTGTATTCTGTAAGAGTAAAAGCTGACTTATTTGACAGGAACTTTTGATATGCTTTCTTCCTTTCCTTCACTGCCTCTTTAATTTCCTGTGTCCACCAGGGAGTTCTGATTTTTTTATCCTTGCACACAACCTCACCACATGCCTCTCTGGCAGAATCAATCAATGTTTCCTTCAGAGTTTGCCACTGAATCTCCAAGGTTTTATTCCTGTTCTCAAACTCTTTCATTTTCTTTTCAATAATATTTCTGTATTTTAGTCTACAGTTCACATCTGAGAGCTGCTCAACTTTTATTCGCTTTAAAACTTTCTTACATGTTATTCTTTTCAATATGAAATTCAATTTTATCCTGCTCAAGACTAAATAGTGATCACTTCCAATTTCAAATCCTCTGTACACTCTGGTGTCCTGCACCAGGGAGAAAACATCACTATCAACAATAACATAGTCAATGAGACTTTTCTTATTCCTAGCCTCTTCTCTCCATGTGAATTTGTGCACATTTTTATGTTGGAACATGGTGTTAGTAATAACCAGTCCATGTCCTGAGCAGAAATCCAACAGATATTTGCCATTATTATCAGCTTTGCTCTTTTCTCCAAATTTTCCCAAAATATTTTTGTATGTCTCACAATCATTTCCTACTCTACTATTTAGATCCCCAACAAGGACCAACTTTTCCTTTTTCATTGTATCAGTTGCTTTTTCTAAAGCCTCAAAAAATTCCTCCACTTCTACCTTAGTAGAACCTTCTGTGGGACCATAGGCACAAATAAGTCTCATTGTCCAGTTCCCCATTCTCATATTTGCCCACATTACTCTACTTGAGACTGACTGCCATTCAAGAAGATTAGCCTCGTATTTTGTGTTGAATACTATGGCTACTCCTTCTTTTCCTTGATTGTCATTGCCTGAATATAACATTTTGTATTTATTGCTCAGAAAGATCTCACCAGTTTTGGTCTTTTTTGTTTCAGTCACCCCTATTATGTCGATCTGGTACTTATCTAATTCCTCAGCTAGTTCCATTTCTTTGCCATTCAGGCTTCTTACGTTGATAGTACCGATCTTTAACTCTGGTGATGTTGAGTTGGGGTTTGTTTTCAGATTTGTTCCAGTAGCTGACTTTTCGCTGTTCGCCCTGGTTCCCTGGCGAAAACAACGGGGGCCTTGTTTAACCGGGCGACGCCCCAGCCGGCATGAAATTTTGTCATGTTGTACCATCATTTTTTATTTTGGTTTAACCAATAAGAATACAATTTGGTCGGCTAAATCCCAAATTGCCAAAGCCCATCCTCGTTCGTTCAGTATCAAAGTAGATAGCCAACAGGGTGCACCACGAGAAGGTGAGGATTGGACATTAGGTCAGAAGCCCTGGTCGGTTCTCCACATTCCTTTAAAGGCTATGTGAAGGTCTCCTCTCAGTTATACAGCTTTGACCCTTAAGCACCCCATATATATATATATATATATATATATATATATATATATATATATATAATTATATATATATAAAGAGAACACCCCATTACGCCCAATTGTAGAAGTTATTGATTCTCCTACATGCAATCTTTCAAAATACCTTGCCAAATACCTCAAAAGTTTTTCAGGGAAATCACCTTCCTTTATCAAGAACACTACAGAATTTGTTACATACATCAAGGATATTACAGTTGATGAAAATGACATCATGGCTAGTTTGGACATAACTTCTTTGTTCACTAATGTCCCAACAGATGAAGTCCTAACATTACTCAAGGACAGGTTATCCAAAAAAATGTTAGCCTTGCTTACACATTGCATCAGGTCCGGTTACTTCAAATTTCAAGATAATATTTACAAACAAAATCATGGACTGGCTATGGATAATCCTTTATCTCCTGTTCTTGCAAATATTTACTTAGAAGATTTTGAAACCAAGGCTATGTGGATGATGTCTTCATTGTTTGGAGCTATGGACATGAATCCCTTATGGTTTTCCTCGAACATCTCAATAGCCAACATCAAAGTATTAAGTTTACTGCTGAGCTTGAAACGGATAATTCCTTGCCTTTTCTTGATGTCAAACTGACTCGCTCTTCTGCTGGTAAACTAAAAATATCGATATATAGAAAACCCACACATACCAACAGATATCTGCACAGTCAATCCCATCATTTCCCTCCTCATAAGCTTGGAATAATTTCCACCTTGGGACATAGAGCCCGTTCTCTTCTTGATGATCCAAATGAACTGCTTACAGAAATAAACCATCTGAAAACTTCTTTCGAAGTTAATGGATATTCCAAGAAAATCATTAACAAATTCCTTCTTAATCCTCCCAGACATCACTCAGAAGAAACAAATAGATTCAAAAGCAATATATCTATTCCTTACATAAGTACTGTTTCACATAAATTAGCAAAAGTTTTAAAAAAATACAATATCAGAACCATGTTCACTCCACTTCCAAAGATCCGTTCCTTAATTAGCCACCCAAAACCTTGTCATCATCAACTCAAATACCCTGGCGTATATAAAATATTATGTGACTGCGATATTCCTTATTTCGGGCAGACAGACAAATCTGTCGAAATGCGTATGGAAGAACACATGAGAGACATTACTTACAAGAGACAGCGAGCAAGTGCATTATCAAGTCATATCCTCTTCTCAGCTAATCCTAATGATAATAACCAAAGTCACAAAGTCTGCTGGGAAAAATCTACAAACATCTTCCGTTGCAGTGACGAAATAGAGAGAAAAATTGTGGAATCGAGAGAAATCATCTTCAATCCTGTTCATCTAAATAACAACTTAAGCTACAACCTCCCGGATAGTCATTCAGCTGTAATCATGTACTGGCGTTCACGTGATGCAGCAAGCACGCACTCTCCCAACAATGCAACAAATGAAAGAACAGCTTCAAATACAACGTTTTAATGCTAATTATGTATAAAGACTGTCTATGATGTTCATAGTCTTTTAACCCTCAATGTTTAGTGTTTTTTCTTTTATAATGTCACCTGAAGAAGGCTGTTACAGGCCGAAACTAGTAGTGTGTTTATATTAAAACCTTTTTAATTAAATCTCGGTTCTAGTCATTCAATATTTTTCATAAAACTATATATATATATTATAATTTTGATGTTTGTTTCTTTCAGGAGCACTAGTAAATATTTTAGTAAGTGGTAGCATAAAACAGTTCAGATAAAAATGTGACCAATTGCCAATAAATGCAGAGATACAGCTGTTTAAAATTGTCACGTAAAAAGCTATCACGAGAGATATTAAAGAACAATAAATGACTTATTTGCATTTATTGACTGTTTGAATGATATAAAACACAAATAATTGACAAGTACTATAATTTACAGTTCATAATAAATGTTTGAAAATTCCACTGCCAACCTCAATGCACTCTGAAATGTGGCAATAGTACATGTTGTTGTTCTGAGGTTATCTTGATGTTCTTTTATGAGGTCAGTATTATCTATAATGCGAGCAATTAATTCATCTCTTGTATTTACCTTTTCTTTGTAACTTTGCTTTTCATCCATCCCCACAAACCAAACTCTAAGAGAGTGAGGTCTGGAGACCTTGGTGGCCAGTGAATGGGACCACCACGGCCAATTCATCATTCAGGGAAAGTCTGATTTAGATATTGTCACCAGACAGCCATAATGTGCAAGAGCTCCATCATGCTGAAAGAACATACCAATCATTGTAGCCAAGGGACATTCCTCCAAATTGTAGTGGAAGTTTGGTTTATAGAAATTGTAGATAATTGAGTCCTGTAAGACAATTTGGTAAAACAACAGGCCCAATCAAGTGACTGTCGATCATACCACACCACACATTTACACAGAAGCGATGTTGGAATGTTTCTACAGTGGAATGTGAATTTTTGTCGGACCACCAATGCCAGTTATAGGTGTTTCAAACAGCTGTATCCACTGACAATTGGACACATGTTCATATGAACTTTTTTTACTCAAAATAATCAATAATACCACCTATGTATCAAAATATTTACTATTCCTCCTGAAACGCCCTGTGTGTGTGTGTGTGTGTGTGTGTGTGTGTTTTGGCTGAGAAATAACTAAGTACTGATTTCCATAATATGAGCTTACCTCTCAGATAATTCTTTTACATACTGAAATGAATTACATGGATATAAATTCTCCAATGATGAAAGAAAGTTAACTGTTTTTTGATCATCAGAAGAAAGACGCTTCTGTTCTTGAAGTTCATGAAGTAGCAAATTTCTAATGCTTCTATCAGCAGTGTTTTTCAAGATCTCAAGGAACCTGTCATTTATTGAAAATCCCTATAAATTTATTTAAGAATAAGTAGTGAATCAAAAAACAAAACACAAAAGTAAATAACAAAAAACAGTTAAAATTGAGTTATCAGTGTTTAATTAAACACCGATAACTCAATTAAACACTGAAGATATTACTATGTACAATAACACAATCTATGAAACTTTTCTGGTCTCTTCTAACTACGTGAATTCATGAACATCTTTATGTTGGAACATGGTGTTAGTGATGAGTAGTCTGTATCTTGAGAAATCCAGCAGGTAAATAAAAATTTGCATTTACTAGTTTTTATGTCTTTTCATAAACGCCTTGAAAAAGCCAGACAGCCTGCTGCTGGCGAAACTGGTAGGCTATAATATGTTTGTTTTTATGGTCAGCATTAAAGAAAATTGTATTTTAATTATAAACGACCAAATATGTTTAGTTTAAATCCAGCAGGTGTTACCATTATTATTAGCTTTGCTATATTTTCCATTCTATCAATACATTTCTATATGTTTGGCGTTTATTTCCTATCATATAGTTGAGATCTCCAACAAGAATAAACTTTTCTTTTTCTATACAGAAAATAAATATGCCTTCTCTAAATGACTCCAAAAATGCCTCCAATTCTTTCTTAATAGAGCCATCTATTGTACAATAGCCACAAATAAGTCTCATTGTCCAATTCCCCATTTTGAAATATATATACTTATCACCATACTAAAACTGCTTGCCAATCAAGAAGTTTATATCTTTGCATTTAGTGTTGAATACTAATGTTAGCTACTTCTTTTCTAGTTCTTTCCAGTTCATATTTTTCTGTAACATCTTCAATTTGTTAGAATTGATTTGCAATAACCACGTCTCTCTAGCTGAATCAATCAAATCATATTGTTTTGTTTTTCCCCATAGTTTTGCAATGGGTCTTCAAGGACTCTTGTTTTCCAACAGTTTATTATTTTCTTGAAAAATAATTCTGTAGCTCACCTCTGTTGATACTGATTCTTTTTAAATCTAAATAACTGCTTTCTTCCACTTTCTCTGTCACTTGGTTTTGGACCAATTTAAAGACAATTATATCAAACTAAGATAAACCTATTATTCGTTTTTATGGCTATTTTGCAAATTGTTCTTTAGGGAGCATCCCTTTTATGATGTCATTGGCTTTTTACTCAATTTTTAGGGCATTATTGATATTTTAAAGACATAGATACATGAGAATATAAGGAAGGAATAATTTTGGACATACCTTTGTAGGATGTTCTTGGTTGTCTTCTTTTAGAGCAGCATCAGGTGTATAGTGATAAACATTTATATACCACTGCTGAAGTATGACAGAAAGGAAGGGGGGGGGGAGAGCCGAAATGTGGAGACAGAAAGATGTGGGAGAATTGCATATAAAACAAAAGTATGTGAATTTAAAACCCAAGTTTCAAGGGTGGGCTGAATTCTTTGGGAAGAAGGTGAAAGATAGAATATTTTTAAGGGAAAGGAGAAGGACAAATATGATGAATCAAGATTAGGGGTGTGAGCTGTTTCGACTGAGTATCATCTTTGGAGCTCGTGAGAAAAGTGGAAGCCATGTCATGTCGGCTTAGTGTATTTTTCTTGGGTTTATTTGTGTTGTTTTCCATTGGTTGGAATCTTGACCTAATTAGCAGCCCATGCCCTTGAACAGACAAAGCTGTAATAGTAGACATACAGGAAAACGAAACAATGCTTAGAATATTGGAAACAACAGCTATAAAATGTGGCAAAAACTCCATAAATGTTCACCACTCCTATATAATCCTGAGAGTTGGAAGCTCCACAACATAATAATTAGATCACGATTCCAACCAATAAAAAACAACAAAGATAAACCCAAGACAAAAACACTAAGCCAACATGACATAGCCTCCACTTTTCCCACAAGCTCCAAAGAACACTCAATCAAAACAGCTCACTCCCGTTACTTCCTCCCCTAATCTTGATTCATCACATTCTGTCCTTCTCCTTTCCCTTAAAAACATTCTATCTTTCACCTTCTTCCCCAAGAATTCAGCCCACCCTTCAAACTCGGATTCACATACCTTTGTTTTATACACAATTCTCCCACATCTTTCTGTCTCCACATTTTGGCTCCCCCCCCCTCCCTTTCTGTCATACTTCAGCAGTGGTATATAAATGTTTATCACTATACACCTGATGCTGCTCTAAAAGAAGACAACCAAGAACATCCTACAAAGGTATGTCCAAAATTATTCCTTCCTTATATTCTTCATGTACCTACGTCTTTAAAATATCAATAATGCCCTAAAAAATTGAGTAGAAAGCCACTGACATCATAAAAGGGGTACTCTTAAAGATAAATAGGCAAAAAAGCTAAAAAAAAATTAAGGAATGTTGTTTTTAGGAATGACAGAACAGACAGAAGAGGAGGGGGAGTACTATTAATGATATTAAGTGATTTAAGTTCAGTTAGCATAACTCGACCAAAATTTCCACTCGATTAGGGTAGAGTAGAAAACACACACACAAAATGATGGTAATAATGTCCCATGTAACAGTGAGTTTGAGGCTATCTGGTGTGAAGTGGAGGCTAACAAAATGAAATATATGGTGGGGTTCTGCTACAGACCTGACAGCTCAGTTGCACAGGTCAATGAAATGCACTGCCAATTTAGACTCGTGGGTATACTAAACAAGTGATCATTATGGGTGACTTTAATTATCCAAACGTTGATTGGGTAGAAGAGGAATCTCATAATAAGAATGAAGAGGAATTTATTGAATTGCTGAGAGGCAACTTTCTCAAGCAGCATGTGAAAGAAAGAACTCAAGATCAAAGAGTGTTAGATGTGTTCAAAGCACCAGAAAGGGTCTGTTAAGAATATGACTATTTTACCACCAATTGGTGTTATTGATCATGCCGTGCTTTCTGGGGAAATATTTGAATATATTGATGTTCCAATTAGAACAAGTAGTATGCTGAACTATAAAGCTAGAAATTATGATCAACTTAGGAGAATACTATCTTTGGTCCCATGGTATCAGTTACTGAATGGGAAAAATGTCAATAATGCATGGGAATCCTTGAAAAAGTGCATAAATGAGGCAATATCTCAACATATCTGTAGAGTACAAAGAATAAATAGGATGAAAGTGAAATGGATGTTCAATCTTATTAAGCAAGAGATCAACAAGAAGATGATGTTGAAAGAATATCATGAGAATGAGAGGAGTTTTGAAATATATAAAGTGCAGGCCAGAAAAGTAACAAGTATTGTGCAGAAAGCTGAATAGGAGTATGAAAAGAAATTGTCTATGCAGGCTAAAGGCAATCTAAAAGAATTTTATCATTATGCTGCAAGCAAAAGAAAGAATAAACGTGTAAGAATAACTTTAATGAATACAGATGGTACTCTAGCGTAAGAAGCTAATGTAAAATCTTGTATAGAATAAAAATAGAAGTTTTTTTTCTATGTCAATTTTTACATGGGCAATTAAATTACATAAAATACCTGTAATTAAAATAACGTATAACTCACTTGACTGTATTAAATCTGGTAACAAATTGTTAGAATATTTAAATAAGAACCACAAGAATTGTAACTAAAATTAAGATCAGACAGGATTAGGCAAATAGACCTAAGGCTAGCGACAATCGCGAAGGTCACCGGATTATGAGTTTTCCCGCCAAAACCCAATGATAGCATGGGTGACAGAGAAAACCCCCTCCAGTAAACCCAGAGGATTTACTGGAAGGGTTTTAATTTTAATCTGAATTTTAATCTGAAGAAGGGCCAAGGTCAGGAGAGTGATATATAAGGTAGAGATTGAGGGGCCAAAGGGGCTCTCGCTTTGAAGTTTTGTTCCTGTGCCAAGCCTTTTTCTGAGGATGGGAAGAGTTGTGTTCCCGCGAGCAACAGTTCCGACAAAGATGGGAAGTTCGCTAGTAGCAGAGATGGTCCTTTCAAGATGTCCTACCATATGATTCTTCGATGATCTACGTGTATGTTGAATTAATGCTGCCATAACTTAGTGCCCGAACGGAAATTTTGCTGGGAAGAGGCAGAACGTGCCCATAAGCCTTTAGGATCTAGGACTATGTAATGAACTGGCAAGATTGTAAGTAAAATATTTTATTTAATATCCTAGATTGTGAGTTCAAATGATGAATGTTGGTTCTGTTATCTATTAGCATAGAAAGGACTAGAGAAGTCGGAAAGCTGTACTTCTATTTGAATGTGAATAGTAGTATATAGAGTTTTTAAAGATTTGCTAATGTTGTGTAATGCTAAAACTGAATTTGGTTTAAGTTTTGCCTTTTTCTGTTTATAACGCAAGTGAAGTTTAAGTGCATTAAGATCTATCCAAGTGTCTGAAAAGTTATGTGTACTTATAATTTCTTTGTCTTAAAGCTGGAGCGAAATGCTTAAATGATCGTGTAGAGAATTAGACACGTGATATGTATTGTCTCCACTGTGCTCTTCTTGTCTTAGTTAGAACCAGACACGTGATATGTGCTGTTGAATTTTGCATATATTTTGTCTTAGAATGAATAAACATGTTTGTTTTGTTAATAGCTTGCCTGTTCTTGTTTTGCCAATGCACTGTCTCATAAAAATATGGAACCTGTGTGACCTAAGAATAGTGATAGCCACAACTGACTGATTAATTAATAGAAGTTGCTTGAGATAGAGAGAAATTGAGAGCAATTTTTGTGCTTAGCTGAATGTTCATCTTGTATGTAAGGGAAAGAAAAACAATTCTTTTATGTGATCCTTGATGGCACAGACGAAAAAAAATAAATTTTTAAAGATCAATACAAGTGAAATACAGCAAGGTAGATTAAGAAATTGGTTCCAGCCAGAAGCTTTTCCTAAGTCTACACTTCAAGCACGTGAAATAGCATACTTACAGCTCTTGAGAGGGGGAAAGGAAGTAAAACAAAGGTTATAGACTAAATGATGAAGAATAATTGCAAGTTTTTTGCATGAATTAAAAATTGAAGTTTATATACAGTTTGAACTGACTCAAGCAACTACAATATCAAATAAATATAAAATAGATATTACAATGCCACAGTAGACATACATTCTTTAAATAATAAAAAAATAATTAAGTAAAATTAATAATAATAAAAATTTTACACTAATGAGATTGTTCAATTAATGAGTGCTCACTTTGCTAAGACATCAACGAGGTGTATGTAACATGGTGTACATGCTGCTACTACTACATTGGATGAAAAGTTAGAGGTGCATGAAAATGAGTGGTTGCATAACTTGGATAAGAATTTAGCAATAGAGACCAATGGAATATCAGCACATATCCTAAAGGAATGTTCAGCCAAACTGGCTAGGTCTTTCATATGTTTGTATAACTTGAGTGCCAGCTCATGAATGACACCAGTGGAATAGAATATATGTTAGTTCCATTGTTCAAGGAAGGTTTCAAAAATGAATGCATCTAACTACTAACCTATCAGTATCTCTGGTGTGGCAGTGAATATTTTAGAAAGGTTGATAAGAACTTGCATACAGAGATAGGTAGAGAAATAAGCTATATTCTGCAAGGAACAGCATTGGTTTACTAAAGAAGGTCATTGCAGGCGTAGACTTCTGTGGCTAATTGGTTCAAAATATATATTTCGGTGATTACACCCCATTTTTTATTATTCAGTTATACAAAATACTGAAATAATAGTTCCTGACAAGTTTCGTAAATCGTAGGATTTACATCTTCGGGGGTAAACAGTATAACTTAAAGTTAAACAAGAGAATTAATAAATACAAATCATAACCGTCTGGCTATTCATAAATTCAAATAACAGAATGCAGATATAAAACGTTATTGACGTTGAACAATATTGGACGACGTCACGTGTTCTTGTTCTCATTCATACAGTCTGAGCTCAGATTGAGGTAGATTTTTTATTAGAGCTGACCACACTTGATGGAGAATTAAACCTTGATTTTTATTGCATTGGGTTGGGTTTTTTAGCATATTAGCAGCTTCTTTAAATTTTCTTATATAACTGTTGTTTTCTATGTACGACATCATCATTTTTTGCTAGAGTACATCGTGTCCAGTGGAAGTGGTATGGAAAGCAAGACCCGTTTTTTGTTCGCTTTTGTATTGTATGTCTTTTTGGTGTTCAGCCATGCTGAACACCAAAAAGAAGATTTCTGGAAGATTTCTAAATTTCTGAACACTGGAAGATTTCTAAATGCAACCTCACACCACCATCCTTCACAAAAAATAAGCTTAATTAAAACTCTTCGAGACAGAGCATACAATATCTCCAGCACACAAGAAAGATGTAATGAAGAACTAAAATACTTAACACAAATACTTAACGCAAATCCAACAGAATGGATATGAAACAAAAACCATCAAGAGAATCCTTAAAATGAATCCAACTAACAACACAATAAAACAGTATTACAAAAACGCAATCTCGCTTCCTTATATCAAAAATGTTACAGATAAGCTAGCCAAATTAATGAACAAACACAACATAAAAGTAACCTTCCTTCCTATGGAAAAAATCTCAAGATTCCTACATCCACCAAAACCACCTCATCATCCTCTTAAAAAACCAGGAGTCTACAAAATCCATTGCTCTTGTGGGATTAGCTACGTAGGACAGACAGGAAGATCAGGAGAAATACGCATGGCTGAAACCAAAGAGACATACAATACAAAAGAGAACAAAAAACGGGTCTTGCTTTCCATACCACTTCCACTGGACACGCTCTGGCAAAAAACGACGATGTCATACATAGAAAACAACAGTTATATAAGAAAATTTAAAGAAGCTGCTAATATGCTAAAAAACCCAACCTAATGCAATAAAAATCAAGGTTTAATTCTCCATCAAGTGTGGTCAGCTCTAATAAAAATTCTACCTCAATCTGAGCTCGGTCTGTATGAATGAGAACAAGAATACGTGACATCGTCCAGTATTGTTCAATGTCAATAACGTTTTATATCTGCATTCTGTTATTTGAGTTAATGAATAGCCAGACGGTTATGATTTGTATTTATTAATTCTCTTGTTTAAACTTTAAGTTATACTATTTACCCCCTGAAGATGTAAATCCTACGATTTACGAAACTTGCCGAGAACTATTATTTCAGTATTTTGTATAACTGAATAATAAAAAATGTGGTGTAATCACCAAAATATATCTTTTGAAAGAAGGTCATGTTTTTGCTATTGTTCATATATTATAACAATGTTGCAGCCGAGTTGGATAAAGGAAATGGATACACTATGATAATGTTGAATTTTGTTAAGGCATTTAATAGGATACCACATGAAAGTTTACATCAGCTGGAGAATATAGGATTGGAATATAATCCCCTGACTTGGATAAGTGGTTGGTTGACAGAGTGATGTCAAAAAATGGTATACAGTGGGTATGAATCTGCCAGATTTAAAGTAACCAGTGGTGCACCTCAGTGTTTAGTTCTCGGGTAATAGTTGCTCAATCTATACATTAATGACAACAGGGAGGGTTCAACAGGAGATATGCATATATTTGCCAATGATGCACAACAATCAGGGATGCTACTGATATCCAGCACTTACATAATGATTTGAATAGTCTGGAAATATGGGCAAATGAAAATGGCCATATTTCCAGTTTAAGCCAGTTTAATACCCCAATTGGCCATGACACATATATATAGATATCCAGCTAAATCTGGATATGTTTCTGTAACACCTATTGAATAACATGGATAAGAAGTGCAATTTAATTTCACTATTTCATCCACCTCGGCCAGTAGGGAGGTTAATGGTAGTAAATGTAAAGCTATGCACTTTGGCATGATGAGATTTCCAACAGCATATTATATTACGGTGTTCTGTTACATGCAACTGATGAGGCTAGGGGATCTTGGTATAATGGTGAATAGGAATTCATCATCAAATTCCTGATATGTACCCTCAAGGGGTGTACAGGATATGATAGTACTACATGAAGAATTTACATCATTACTAACTTCTTATCAACAATTTTCCTAGAAATCAATCTGTTACCTGTCAAGACTCCAACATTATCAGATCTTATATTTCTGTCTTCTAAGGCACTTTTTACTGTATCAATCCACCTATATTTTGGTCTTCCACTGGGACTTTTTCCAGCCACCCTGGCAGAGAACACTTGTTTTTCTAATCTTTCCTCTCCAATTCTATTTAAGTGACCATACCACCTCAGAGATTAGCTCTGCTAACACATTCCTGAATGCTAACAATGTCAAGTTCTTTCTTAATGTCCTCATTATAGCAAAAATTGTAAATACAACTCAGAGGTAATGGCAATGTTGAAGCGATCCTTGCCATGTAAGGATAAGGAAGTCCTTTTGCCTCTTTATAAGGTCTTGATAAGATGGCACTTCACCTATTGTGTGCAGATTTGGTCTCACAGGTTCCAAGGGGATAAAGAAGCTGTGGAAAGGGTGCAAAGAAGAAGAGTTACAAAGATTATATTGGGATTATGAGGGCAGATTACAAGTATGTGGATTACAGACTGGTTAACAGGGGAGGGAGGAATGAATACAGCTACTGTCCAAAAAGAAACCGAACTTTTCGAAAATAGAAGAAACTAGTAGCGCTACCTGTTCTATCCTTCTGTTGTTGAAAGCGGCAACCTTCATTAGTGTTGTGTCAACTGTTTATGACATTTGTTTCACTAGAAGTCGAGTTATAGTGCCTAGAATGACAAAATGACAGTGTGTTTTGATGAATGGTCAGTCGTCATGATATTCATGCTGTACGTGATGAATTCTTGCTATCAATCACTTCAAAACTTCTAGATAAAACTCACTACTGACCGCTTGGCCAGGTGAAACAAATTCTTTATGGATAATGTGCTTGGAATCGTAGAAACAAATCAGCATTGTCTTTACTTTTGACTTCTACAAGTGACTTTTTTTTGGATGCCCTCTTCTGGTGGTCTCCACTCAGCACTCTGAGCTTTGTTTCAGGCTAATATTCAAAACCACGTTTCATCACCAGTAATGATCATTTCAAGGAAGTTAGAGTCCTAATAAGCGGTTTAAATGAGATCCTTGCAATGTTTAATTTGATACATTTTTGGTCATTGGTCGACTTGTGGAAAACAAATCGCGAATTCAATTTACGAAGGCCCAAACTCTCAATCAAAATGTTGTGCACAGTTAATTTTGGAATCCCCAATTCATCTTCAATCAATCTCACAGACGATTTCGGTTTTTCTTTGATGAAATCATGCACTTTTTGGATGTTAACTTCACTCAGTCCAGTTTTTGGAAGGCCTGGCTTTTCATTGCCCTCAAGCATCTCACAGCCACTTTGAAGTTGCTTAAACCACTCAAAGTTGAGTAGTATGGGATAAACATTCATCACCGTATGCTTTTTGAAGCACTTGATGCATTTTGATAAACGTTTTACCAAGTTTAACACAAAATTCAATCGCAGCTCTCTGTTGGAAACTCATTTTCCGACCATTCAACAAAACAGACTGCCACTCTTGGTACTATAACTCAGCTTCTAATGAAACAAATGTCATGAACTTTCGCCAATAAAAAAGATACATCAGGTGGTGCCACTAGCATCTTCAATTTTCGAAAAGTTCGGTTTCTTTTTGGACAGAGGGTATATAATAGAGGTCTATAAACTTCTGAATGGGTAATATAGGATATTGTCTGATGAAATTTTTCATTATAAGGAATGTGGGAAGAGAACGCAAGGGCATCCGTTGATGTTAAGTTTTTTGCGAATCAAGAAACGAGTAAGAGCTACGTATTTCTCTCACAGGGAAGTGAATGAGTGAGCGCATCTAGTATGAATGATAAATTAAAGATACCAAGAAATTTTGTACTTGGTTTAATCCATAATCCAAGTGTAAGCAAACTAAGTTTGCACCTGAAGTATCTTTCAGAACTGGGGCAACTTGTGGCAAAGGTGGTATAACTTCTCATTACTTGCCTTAGTATCCCATAATGCAAAGCAGATCTTCTTGCAGACATGTATAATGCTATGCATTAAAGGAAAGGTCTCATCGGTGAAACCAGACACAGAGGTGGTGATACTAAAGTCATATTTTCCTATATGAGTTGACAAAAGGTGTCATCATCATAATCATCAAATTCCTGACATATACCTTCAAGGGGTGTACAGGATAGGATACTACATGAAAAATTTACATCATTACTAACTTCCTATCTACAATTTTCCTCCAAATCAGTCTATTACTTGTCAAGACTCCAACATTATCATATCTTATATTTCTATTGTCTAAGGCACTTTGTAGTGTATCAATCCACTTATATCTTGGTCTTCCTCTTGGTCATTTTCCTGCCTAAGTGGGAGAGAACACTCGTTTTACTAATCTTTCTTCGCCCATTCTGGTTAAGTTACCATATCACCTGAGATTAGCTCTGCTAATGCATTCCTGGATGCTGATAATGTCAAGTTCTTTCCTAATATCCTCATTTTTAATATGATATTGCATTGATGCGATCTGTTCACACCTCTAATCTTTCTCAGGACTCTCATATCTGCGGTCACTAGTCTTTGGTCAAGTGTTTCACTTCTGACCCAGCTCTCAGATCCATAAGTTAAAACTGGTTTGAACACCATCTTGTATACAGCTAATTTAATGTTCTGACTAATTTCTCTTATTACATATGAATTTATTCAATTGACTTCCTATCACACCAGCTTTGTTCATTCTGTTGTCTATTTCCATATTTAATTTAACATCTTCACTAAAAATCATGCCAAAGTAGCTGAAATGTTTTACTTGTTCCACAGGTTCCCTTTTCACAACACAGTTGACGTTTTCAACAATTCTACATATTTCCACTGTCTTTGTCTTTTTAATGCTGACCTTCATACCATATCTATTACAACAGTTATTCAATTTAGTCGGGGAATCTTGCAAACTTCTAGTGGATTTATTTAGAAGTATCACATCATCCGCATAAAGCAAAGAGCTGACATTAACATCTCCAATTCTGATATCATGTTTAATAGCACGTTCCTTCATAATGTGATCCATATAGATAATGAATACCAGAGGGGATAATGTACATCCTTGTCTCACACCAGATTTAAAATTAAACCATCTTCCTGTACTTTCTTCAATTCTAACCACAACTAAAATAAAGACTAAGTATTGCTTGATATAATGCCCAATTGACATCATATAACTGTAGCATATTGAATAGCTTCTCTCTTGACACCTTGTCATATGCCTTTTCCAGATCGACAAAACTTAAATACAGATCTTTGTTATATTCCCATGGTTTCTCAACTATTTGTTGTAAAGTGAACATGTGAGCCTCAAAGCCTCTATTTGGCCTGAATCCAGCATATTCTTCACCAAGCTTTTCTTCCACAATTCTCCTCAACCGTTTCTCAAGTATAATTGCATAGATTTTGCCAGGAACACTCATTAGGGAAATACCTCTGTAATTCTCACATTCTGTTTTATTTCCCATTTTATATATGGCTACCATGAGAGCTCTACTCCAATCAATGGGAATTCGTCCCTGTGTCCACGCTTTCTGAACTATGCAGTGCAGTCACTGTAAGACTTTCATACCACCATACTTCAGCATTTCTTGTCGAACATCATCTACTCCTGCTGCCTTTCCACATTTCAAACCTTTGATGGCTTTTTCTACTTAAGTATAAGCATGGATATGTATTCCTGACTGTATGCCCATTGAGTGTTTTTTACCACTGTGCTGTCATCACTGCTTGTTCCATTTAGCAGTTTTTCAAAGTAATTATTCCATACTTCAAGGATATCTTGTTCTCCTGTTTTCATGTCAACTTTATCATCTCTAACTCCTTTTACAGCACTCTTTCCTCCATTCCTAAGCTTCTTCAACAACCTCCAGAATATTTTGCCACCTTCTTGATATTTATTTTCTATATTCTTGCCCAAGTCCTCCCATGACTTTTGTTTAGCTAGTTTTACACAGTGTTTAGCATTCTTGCATTTGTCTCTGTATTCTCTAAGAGCACAAGCTGACTTATTTGACAGGAACTTTTGATATGCTTTCTTCTTTTCCTTCACTGCCTCTTTAACTTTCTGTGTCCACCAGCAGAAAACTTCACCACATGCCTCTCTGGCAAAATCAATCAGGGTTTTCTTCAAGTCTTGCCACTGAATCTCCAAGATTTGGTTCCTGTTCTCAAACTCTTTCATTTTTTCTTCAATAATCTTTGTGTATTTTAGTCAACAGTTCACATCTGAGAGCTGCTCAACTTTTATTCGCTTAAAAAATTTCTTACATGTTATTCTTTTCAATATGGAATTCAATTTTATCCTGCTCAAGACTAAATAGTGATCACTTCCAATTTCAAATCCTCTGTACACTCTGGTGTCCTGCACCGGGGAGAAAACATCACTATCAACAATAACATAGTCAATGAGACTTTTCTTATTCCTTGCTTCTTCTCTCCATGGGAATTTGTGCACATTTTTATGTTGGAACATGGTGTTAGTAATAACCAGTCCATGTCCTGAGCAGAAATCCAACAGGTATTTGCTGTTGGATTTCTAAAATTCAGAGTATTTTAATAATAATGTGTCACACATTATTATTAAAATACTCTGGATTAGAGATAGATAGTTGTACGCTTGATTATATTACAAATTAAAGATAGCAAGAAATTATGTACTTTTAAATTCCATTATCCAAGTATAAACAAACTACACATGAGACTTATTTGTGCCTATGGTCCCACAGAAGGTTCTACTAAGGTAGAAGTGGAGAAATTTTTTGATGCTTTAATTAGGAAAAAAAGCAACTCACAATGAAAAAGGAAAATTTGGTCCTTGTTGGGTATCTGAATAGCAGAGTAGCAAATGACTGTCAGCCATACAAAAATATTTTGGGAAAATTTGGAGAAAAGATCAAAGCTAATAATAATGGCAAATACCTATTGGATTTCTGCTCACTACATTTGAATGGTTATTACTAACACCATGTTCCAACATAAAAATGTGAACAAATTCACATTGAGAGAAAAGGCAAGGAATAAGAAAAGTCTCATTCACTATGTTATTGTTGATAGTGATGTTTTCTCCCTGGTGCAGGACACCAGAGTGTACAGAGGATTTGAAATTGGAAGTGATCACTATTTAGTCTTGAGCAGGATAAAATTGAATTTCATATTGAAAAGAATGACATGTAAGAAAGTTTTAAAGCGAATAAAAGTTGAGCAGCTCTCAGATGTGAACTGTAGACTAAAATACAGAAATATTATTGAAAAGAAAATGAAAGAGTTTGAGAACAGGAACCAAACCTAGGAGATTCAGTGGCAAGCCTTGAAGATAACCCTGATTGATTAAGCCAGAAAAGCATATGGTGAGGTTATCTGCAAGGATAAAAAAATCAGAACTCCATGGTGGAAACAGGAAATTAAAGAGGCAGTGAAGGAAAAGAAGAAAGCATATCAAAAGTTCCTGGCAAATAAATCAGCTTCTGCTCTTAGAGAATACAGAGACAAATGTAAGAAAGCGAAACACTTTCTAAAACTAGCTAAAGAAAAGTCATGGGAGGACTTTGGCAAGAACATAAAAAATAAATATCAAGAAGGTGGTAAGATATTCTGAAGGTTATTGCAGAAGCTTAGGAATGGAGGAAAGAGTGCTGTAAAAGGAGTTAGAGATGATAACGGTGACATAAGCACGGGAGAAAAAGATATCCTTGAAGTATGGAGTAATTACTTTGAAAAACTGCTAAATGAAACAAGCAGTGATGACAGCACAGTGATAAAAAACACTGACCAAGCATGCAGTCATGAATACATATCCATACTTGAAGTAGAAAAAGCCATCAAAGGCTTGAAATGTGGAAAGGCAGCAGGAGTAGATGATATTCAACCAGAAATGCTGAAGTATGGTGGTATAGGAGTCTTACAGTGGCTGCACTGCACAGTTCAGAAAGCCTGGACAGAGGGACGAATTCCCGATGATTGGAGTAGAGCTCTCATAGTACCCATATATAAAAAGGGAAATAAAACTGAATGTGAGAATTACAGAGCTATTTCCCTACTGAGTGTTCTTGGCAAGATCTATGCAAGTATACTTGAGAAATGGTTGAGAAGAATTGTAGAAGAAAAGCTTGGTGAAGAACAAGCTGGATTCAGGCCAAATAGAGGCTGTCAGGATCAGATCTTCACTTTACGACAAATAGTCGAGATAGCATGGGAATATAACAAAGATCTGTATTTAGGTTTTGTCGAATTGGAAAAGGCATATGACAAGTTGCCAAGAGAGAAGCTATTTAATACACTACAGTTATGTGGTGTCAATGAGGCATTATATCAAGCAATACTTAGTCTTTATTTGAGTTGTGGTTAGAATTGAAGGAAGTACAGGAAGATGGTTTAATGTTAAATCTGGTTTGAGACAAAGATGTACATTATCCCCTCTGTTATTCATTATCTATATGGATCACACATTATGAAGGAAAGTGGTATTAAACATGATATCAAAATTGGAAATGTTAATGTCAGCTCTTTGCTTTATGTGGATGATGTTATACTTCTAAATAAATCAGCTACAAGTCTGCAAGATTCTCTGACTAAATTGAATAACTGTTGTAATAGATATGGTATGAAGGTCAGCAATAAAAAGACAAAGACAACGAAAATAGGCAGAATCATTGAAATTGTCAACTGTGTTCTGAATGGAGAACCTGTGGAGCACGTAAAACATTGCAGCTACTTAGGCATGATTTTTAGTGAAGATGGTAAATTAAATATAGAAATAGATAACAGAATCAGCAAAGCTGGTATGGTGGGAAGTCAATTGAATAAATTCATAAGGAATAAGAGATATTAGTCAGAACACTAAATTAGCAGTATACAAGACAGTGTTCAAACCAATTTTAACTTATTAATCTGAGAGATGTATAACTGAGAGGAGACCTCCACATAGCCTTTAAAGGAATGCGGAGAACCGACCAGGGCTTCTGACCTAATGTCCAATCCTCACCTTCTCGTGGTGCACGTTGTTGGGTATCTAATTTGATACTGAACGAACGAGGATGGGCTGGGAATTTGGGATTTAGCCGACCAAATTGTATTCTTATTGGTTAAACCAAAATAGAAAATGATGGTACAATATGACAAAATTTCATGCCGGCTGGGGCGTCGCCCGGTTAAACAAGGCCCCCGTTGTTTTCACCAGGGAACCAGGGCGAACAGCGAAAAGTCAGCTACTGGAACAAATCTGAAAACAAACCCCAACTCAACGTCACCAGAGTTAAAGATCGGTACTATCAATGTAAGAAGCCTGAATGGCAAAGAAATGGAGCTAGCTGAGGAATTAGATAAATACCAGATCGACATAATAGGGGTGACTGAAACAAAAAAGACCAAAACTGGTGAGATCTTTCTGAGCAATAAATACAAAATGTTATATTCAGGCAATGACAATCAAGGAAAAGAAGGAGTAGCCATAGTATTCAACACAAAATACGAGGCTAATCTTCTTGAATGGTAGGCAGTGTCAAGTAGAGTGATGTGGGGAAATATCAGAATGGGGAACTGCACATTGAGACTTATTTGTGCCTATGGTCCCACAGAAGGTTCTACTAAGGTAGAAGTGGAGGAATTTTTTGAGGCTTTAGAAAAAGCAACTGACACAATGAAAAAGGAAAAGTTGGTCCTTGTTGGGGATCTAAATAGCAGGGTAGGAAATGATTGTGAGACATACAAAAATATTTTGGGAAAATTTGGAGAAAAGAGCAAAGCTAATAATAATGGCAAATATCTGTTGGATTTCTGCTAAGGACATGGATTTGTTATTACTAACACCATGTTCCAACATAAAAATGTGCACAAATTCACATTGAGAGAAGAGGCTAGGAATAAGAAAAGTCTCATTGACTATGTTATTGTTGATAGTGATGTTTTCTCCCTGGTGCAGGACACCAGAGTGTACAGAGGATTTGAAATTGGAAGTGATCACTATTTAGTCTTGAGCAGGATAAAATTGAATTTCATATTGAAAAGAAAAACATGTAAGAAAGTTTTAAAGTGAATAAAAGTTGAGTAGCTCTCAGATGTGAACTGTAGACTAAAATACACAAAGATTATTGAAGAAAAAATGAAAGAGTTTGAGAACAGGAATCAAACCTTGGAGATTCAGTGGCAAACTCTGAAGAAAACATTGATTAATTCTGCCAGAGAGGCATGTGGTGAGGTTGTGTGCAAGGATAAAAAAATCAGAACTCCCTGGTGGACACAGGAAGTTAAAGAGGCAGTGAAGGAAAAGAAGAAAGCTTATCAAAAGTTCCTGGCAAATAAGTCAGCTTTTACTCTTACAGAATACAGAGACAAATGTAAGAAAGCTAAACAGTGTGTAAAACTAGCTAAACAAAAGTCATGGGAGGACTTTGGCAAGAATATAGAAAATAAATATCAAGAAGGTGGCAAAATATTCTGGAGGTTGTTGAAGAAGCTTAGGAATGGAGGAAAGAGTGCTGTAAAAGGAATTAGAGATGATAAAGGTGACATGAAAACAGAAGAAAAAGATATCCTTGAAGTATGGAGTAATTACTTTGAAAAACTGCTAAATGAAACAAGCAGTGATGACAGCACAGTGATAAAAAACACTGACCAAGCATGCAGTCAGGAATACATATCCATACTTGAAGTAGAAAAAGTCATCAAAGGCTTGAAATGTGGAAAGGCAGCATGAGTAGATGATATTCGACCAGAAATGCTGAAGCATGGTGGTATAAGAGTCTTACAGTGGCTGCACTGCATAGTTCAGAAAGCCTGGACAGAGGGACGAATTCCTGATGATTGGAGTAGAGCTCTCATAGTACCCATATATAAAGAGGGAAATAAAACTGAATGTGAGAATTACAGAGGTATTTCCCTACTGAGTGTTCCTGGCAAGATCTATGCAAGTATACTTGAGAAATGGTTGAGAAGAATTGTGGAAGAAAAGCTTGGTGAAGAACAAGCTGGATTCAGGCCAAATAGAGGCTGTCAGGATCAGATCTTCACTTTACGACAAATAGTCGAGAAAGCATGGGAATATAACAAAGATCTGTATTTAAGTTTTGTCGATTTGGAGAAGGCATATGACAAGGTGCCAAGAGAGAAGCTATTCAATACGCTGCAGTTATATGGTGTCAATGGGGCATTATATCAAGCAATACTTAGTCTTTATTTGAGTTGTAAGTCAGCAGTTAGAATTGAAAGAAGTACAGGAAGATGGTTTAATGTTAAATCTGGTGTGAGACAAGGATGTACATTATCCCCTCTGTTATTCATTATCTATATGGATCACATTATGAAGGAATGTGGTATTAAACCTGATATCAAAATTGGAGATGTTAATGTCAGCTCTTTGCTTTATGCGGATGATGTTATACTTCTAAATAAATCCACTACAAGTCTGCAAGATTCTCTGACTAAATTGAATAGCTGTTGTAATAGATATGGTATGAAGGTCAGCAATAAAAAGACAAAAACAATGAAAATAGGCAGAATCATTGAAAATGTCAACAGTGTTGTGAATGGAGAACCTGTGGAACAAGTAAAACATTTCAGCTACTTAGGCACGATTTTTACTGAAGATGGTAAATTAAATATAGAAATAGACAACAGAATCAGCAAAGCTGGTATGGTGGGAAGTCAATTGAATAAATTCATATGGAATAAAAAAGAAATTAGTCGGAAAACTAAATTAGCAGTATACAAGACAGTGTTCAAACCAGTTTTAACTTATGGATCTGAGAGCTGGGTCAGAAGTAAAACACTTGACCAAAGACTAGAGACTGCAGATATTAGAGTCCTGAGAAAGATTAGAGGCGTGAACAGATGGCATCAATGGCAATATCATATTAAAAATGAGGATATTAGGAAAGAACTTGACATTGTCAGCATCCAGGAATGTGTTAGCAGAGCTAATCTCAGGTGGTATGGTCACTTAAATAGAATGGGAGAGGAAAGATTAGCAAAACAAGTGTTCTCTGCCAGGTTGGCAGGAAAATGACCCATAGGAATACCAAGATATAGGTGGATCGATATGGTACAAAGTGCCTTAGACGATAGAAATATAAGATCTGATAATGTTGGAGTCTTGACAAGTAACAGACTGATTTGGAGGAAAACTGTAGATAGGAAGTTAGTAATGATGTAATTTTTTCATGTAGTACTGTCATATCCTGTACACCCCTTGAGGGTACATGGCAGGAATTTGATGATGATGATGATGATCTGAGAGCTGGGTCAGAAGTGAAACACTTGACCAAAGACTAGAGACCGCAGATATGAGAGTCCTGAGAAAGATTAGAGGTGTGAACAGATGGCAATGGCAATATCATATTAAAAACGAGGATATTAGGAAAGAATTTGATATTGTCAGCATCCAGTAATGTATTAGCAGAACTAATCTCAGGTGTGGTCACTTAAACAGAATGGGAGAGGAAAGATTAGCAAAACAAGTGTTCTCTGCCAGGTTGGCAGGAAAAAGACCCAGAGGAAGACCAAGGTGGATTGATACGGTACAAAATGCCTTAGACGATAGAAATATAAGATCTGATAATGTTGGAGCCTTGAGAAGTAACAGACTGATTTGGAGGAAAATTGTAGCTAGGAAGTTAGTAATGATGTAAATTTTTTTTCATGTAGTACTATCATATCCTGTACACCCCTTGAGGGTACATGGCAGGAATTTGATGATGATGATGAAAGAGAATGCCTAGTTTCTTGGATACTGTGGAGGTTATTGATGTGATGTGTTTACGTCTGGAGAGACTGGAGGTAAACATCAGTCCAAGCAGAGAGATGTGATATTGTCTAATGATTTGTGTGTTACTGAGGGTAAGGGTAGGTGACCTGAGATCTCTTTTGCGAGAGAAAAGACCAGACTGTGTTTTGGTGGCATTGAACATGACAAGGTTATCATTGCCCTATTGAAGGATAGTATGAAGATTGATGTTTAGTATAACAGTGAACTTATCAGGGGGAAAAAAAGGAATATTTTCTTATTATGGAAAGTTTGTGATAATGAATTTCCTTTCAAATAGTATTATTATAATGGACTTTTTTTTTTCTGTTTGGTTTGCTACATTTGATTATGAATACTTATGCAATTATGTATTAAGATTGTACACATAAAATGTAAAAAAAAGAATTGAATATGAAATCTCATTTCATCTTCAAGAAACACAACAATGGGACTATCGTAGCAAGAAAAAATGGAAATGAAAGCAAATGAATACAAAGTGAATCTTTTAACCATTTCTGAAGCAGAATACTATTAAGAAACTAAGGAACAAATTAAATATTGTCAAAGTTTAGTGTACACACACACACACACACACACACACACACACACACACACACACACACACACACACACACAGATACTAATTATTAGTAACAATTCAAAGACAGCAGTTCTAAAAGTTTTGAGATATTTAAGCCATCATTCTGATTCAAATTACGAGGGTGGTCTGAAAAGTTCTCAGCTTAACAATGAAAAAACTAATTTATGATTTCAAAATTATTTTTATTTTTCAACATAATCTCCTTTAAGACTAATATAGTTATTCCAGTGCCATTATCCTGTCCCTATAATGGTTCTCAGTAAGATCTGCAAAATATCCCTGCTGCAATCACCTCTTGATTCGAAGAAAAATGCTTAGTTTTCGTATGAAATATCTACCTTATTTATTAATTAAAGTTATTACTATGGACTTACATGTTGTTTTTAATAATTATACTATGCCACATGTCCCTCTAAAAATAAGAATCATATATATATATATATTGTCTCCTTTTCAAACTCCAGTAGTTAACAGCAGAATTTACAAAAATAAATTCTTCTGTTTCTACATAAAAGGAGGAAGAATTTCAGGCTTCCTACAGCATCTCATGTGCTTTTGTTCAAATACTTACCAAGAATATATGGAAATTATCTGCTCTCACTGATTAGTTCTCAACAGTCTCAACAAAGGACAAAACTGGTCTGGATGAAGCTCTCTGTATGTTAGTTGTTAAAAATTTCATGTGAAAGCATGAAGTTCCTTATGCTTGGTTAGCATAAACAAGGAAATAATTTCTTATCACATAGTGTAACACACTTTCCAATTCAGTAAAAATATTTGTTATAATACTTACCAAGTTGGAAATTACCATCACTGTAGTATTAAAATCACCTAGTTTTAGATAGTGTTCAACTATTTCCATTCCGGCCTTTATTACAGTCTGAAATACATTATACTTAGAAATTACAGGATTATGTCTGTAGCAAAACACCAAGTAAGCCTCTACCATTGGAATGAAGCCAGTCAAAAGAGCATTTCTGACCACATCCTGGGAAAAAATAACATAAAATTCATAAGCTTTAATAAATATTTAATCTCTGACATGGTAACTTTTAAAACAAACATTAGTTGTTGGTCCTTCTTTACAGATTAAGAATGACAATTTGAGGTCAATGCTATTAATTTGCATTCAACATGTTATGTTAATCACATTAGGTGTATGAGAGCAATTAAGCATCAATATTAGAATTTCAGCATATAAATACTACGTATTCAATAATAATCTTTTTACTATTTCTAGGAAAATATTTACTATTTCTTAGGAAAAAATTTATTACAGCATGAATAAACTTAACTCAAAAGTATTGTTAGAACCCAGCCATAAAGTACTATTACCTATGACTGGGGTTCTGCCAATATTAAAATTATATTGTACAATGAAACCTGTGGTGAATTCATGACTAAACAAACACACGTAATAACTACAGTAATAAGTTTTAATAAATAAATATTTCATCCTAAGTATCATAGGACATTGTCAGTACAGTTAATTTCAATAATACTAGGAATAACATACAGTTAGGGTGCATCATTATGATGGAATCCCAATATGTGCAGTAGCATGTTATAGAATTAAATTAAAATATGTCTGGAGGGGAAAAAATATAGATTACATTAAAATAAGATAACATATATAAAAATTATTTTACACAATTTTTCCTTTTTTTTTGTCATACAAAATTGTGTAAAATAATTTTTATATATGTTATCTTATTTTAATGTAATCTATTTTTAGAAGAAATTAAAAGAAAGCCACATTATCATTTCAGTGGCTTTCTTTTAATTAATTAAAATAAATAAATTAATGAATGTGGGAACATAGCTGTTGAATTCACAAGCATGCCACATACTGAATTGAATTTACAAGAATGTCATATACTGAATTCAGATGTTTGGTGTTTTCTCCTTGTAGTTCGTGCAGGAAATAATATCATGGACATTTCAAACCACAGAGGAGCATAAGTAGTAGGCTGATGAGGAAAATCATCAAAATGGAGAGTTGAGACTTATTTTGCCTATGATTCCACAAGAAGGTTCTACTAAGGAAGTAGTGAAAGAATTTTTCTAGTCATTAGAGAAGGTAGCTGACAAAGAAAAAAGAATACTTGATCCTTAATGGAGATCTAAACAGCAGACATAGAATACTGTAATGCATATCAGACATATAGAAATGTTTCGGGAAAATTTCGAGAATAAAGCTAATACTGGTAAACTTCTGTTCAGGACATGAATTAGTCATAGTTATAAAAATGTGCCCAAATTCACATGGAGAGAATATATTGATTATGTTGATAGAGATATTTTCACAGAGTGTATAGGGTTTGAAACAAGAAATAATCACTATTTAGTTTGGGGCAGGATAAATTTGAGTGTCATTCAAAAAAAAAAAAAAAAAGCATGTAAGAAAGTTTTAAAAATAATCTAAGTTGAGCAGCCTTTAGATGGATATAAATATTATTCAAGAAAAAATGAGCAAATTTCAAGACAAGCATCGACCTTGGAGACTGAGTGGCAAAGCTTAAATTTTTCTCATCCTTTTCATTACTGTACACAGTGCAACAAAAATCAAGATCTGTTTTAACTGTGAACACTATGAATTAAAGATCTAAGAAGCTGGGAAGTAGGTTATGACAGATGCATACATCGCACAGCTCAACAATGAGCCGCATGGTTCATATCTCAGTAAAATTTTTACCATTAATGTATGAGATTCTGTATATGGCAGTTTATGTTTTGAGGATCAATCTGTTAGCATACGGTTTTTTTTTTAATTCAATTTTATTACTGATGATGGGTCACAGAACAGAGGAAACTGGTTGAATAAATAACTTTTATTCAATCAATTTCTGCATGTGGTTCACACTGAAATAATATCATAACTACTCTGTCCTTTCCTTGGTCATTACTGTCTGAATATAGCATCTTGTATTTGTTATTTAGAAGAATCCTTCTAATTTTGTTTCCATTTCAGTGTTTTACCAATTATGTCAAGACAGTACTTCACTAATTCTCTGCCAGTTTTACTTCTGTTGATACTTCTTATGTGTTGACAGATGTTTATCTTGAGAAAGCAAAGAGTAAAAGCAAATTTATAAAATTCATAAAATTCAATAAATGAGCATGCATCATCATCATATTTCGGATATATACCCTCAAGGGGTGTACAGGATATGATAGTACTACATTAAAAATTTACATCATTACTAACTTCCTATCTACAATTTTCCTCCAAATCATTCTGTTACCTGTCAAGGCTCCAACATTATCAAATCTTATATTTCTATCTTCTAAGGACCTTTTTACTGTATCAATCCACCTATATCTTGGTCTTCCTCTGGGTCTTTTTCCTTCCAACCTGGCAGAAAACACTTGTTTTGCTAATCTTTCCTCTCCCATTCTGTTTAAGTGACCATACCAACTGAGATTAGCTTTGCTAACACATTCCTGGATGATGTTCTTTCCTAATATCTTCGTTTTTAATATGATATTGCCATTGATGCCATCTGTTCATGCCCCTAATCTTTCTCAGGATTCTCATATCTGCAGTCTTTGGTCAAATGTTTTACTTCTGACCCAGCTGTCAGATCCATAAGTTAAAACTGGCTTGAATACTTATACGCGTGGATAGCCTTATGTGTTCGTCAGACATGTCGTAATAGATTTAACGGTATTGATATGAACACAGATGGATACGAAAATAACTATTTATTAACTTTATTAAAGCTGGTATTATATCCAGCATCTTCAGAGCACAGAACACAAAGTTTGTTACAAATGCAAGACAACCACAATCCGGTGTAACAGTAGAGCTAGTATAAGTAATTGCAGCGTGCAACAAGACTAAAGTCCTAACAGAATGCCATCTAGGTTAGAAAAAAAAAAAAAATAGTTCAAAGTTTTGAAATAGTAGTCCAAATAATAGTCTTAGAAAGTTTGAAAAAAAATAAAATAATATAAAATAAAAGTAATAAATATTAATTCGGTCTTAGGATGACTGTCTCCCAAATCTTTGGTAGATTTATACAGCCATACTTGTTAAGGTTTGGAGTATGTTTTAAGGCTTCTGTTGATTCCAGGAACAACCTCCCTGACTTGTAGAAGCTTCTGTGCATTACTTTTGTTTCTTTCCAATTGATCCTGTGTGCAGGGGTATCCAAAGCATGGTCTGCTAGACCCGACTTGCCATAGCGAAAGTGTCGGATATTTTTTTTGTTCTCACTGAGGCAGGTGTCCACAGTTCTTCCTGTCTGTCCATAGTAGGCTTGATGGCAAGAACAGGGCACTTCATAGACTCCTGGATGTGATTAAGGAGTGCATTTGTCCTTAGGTGAACGGATGAGAGTTGCTAATTTTACATAAGGTTTAAATACTGTGCTTAGTTGGTGTTTGTTAAGCACCCTAGATATCTTTTCAGATTTGCCTTTAATGTATGGGATGGTGATAGTTTTGTTGTAGTCTTCTGTGGTAGATAGAGGGGATTTCTGGGTAGCATTTAGTATGTTATCTATTTTATGGGGATTATAACCGTTAAGAAGATGTGTCGTAGGTGAGAAAGTTCAGCAGTGAGAGCAATGTCATTGGAAAAGATTGCTCTAGCTCTATGGGTTAGTGTTTTTAACATACCATATTGTTGAGAAGGGTGATGGTGTGATTGTTTGTGTAAGTATCTCCCTGTATGTGTGGGTTTTCTATAAACCGAAAATGATAAGGAACCTTCTGGAAGATGTGTGATCAGTGTGTCTAGAAAGCGCAGACAGTCATTGGCTTCTAGTTCCATTGTAAAGTGGATTTTAGGGTGCCGGCTAATTAGATGCACTAAAAATGTATTCAATGTGTCTGGGCCATGTGGCCAAATAGCAAATACATCATCAACATAGCGCAGCCAGAGACTAAGTTTGAGAGTCGCTGTGTTGATAGCTAGTTTTTCCAGATGTTCTATGTAGAAGTTGGCTAAGGGAAAGGGGCGAACCCATAGCTGTCCCATTTAATTGTTTGTATATTTTCCCTTTCCATGTAAAATAACTTGCCTGTACTGTGAATTTAAATAGCTGAAATATATCTGGGGGAAATTGTGAATTTAGTAAGTTAAGTGTTTCAATCAGTGGTACATTAGTGAATAATGAGGTGATATCAAAACTCACCATTAGGTCTGAACTATTTACAGTGTGGTTTTCTAAAATACTTTTTAGACAGGTAGAATTTTTAACAAAAGAGGGAGAATTGTTTGTGTAAGTGGTTAGTAATTTGGTTAAATGTTTAGCTAGTTTACATGTAGGACTGTTTATACTATCTACAATAGGACACAAAGGTGTACCTTGTTTTTGTATTTTAGGAGCACCATATATTCTGGGTGTTTTAACATGCAAGGGTTTGAGTTTTTTGACAATTTCTTTTGGCCAGGAAGTGACTTTGTTCAGTAACTTGCACACCTTATTCTTTTGTGAGTTGGTGGGAACTCGATCTATGATTTGATATGTAGACCGGTCTTGGAGCAGTGCATGCATTTTGCTTTCACATTCTGTTGTATCCATTACTATAGTGGTGTTTCCTTTGTCCGATTTGGTTATTGTAATGGGGTTATTATTGCGTAGTTCTTTTAGAGCTATTATTTCTTTATGTGGGATATTATTTTTGGGAGGCTTAGAATGGATTTGGATATTGGCCACATCTAACCTAATATTATTGGCTATAGCTGGAGGCAAGTGGTAAATCCTGCGTTCAATAGAAGTCGTTATTTTGGTTTTAGGCACTTCTTTAGGAGAAACAGCAAAATTGTGTCCAAGACCTAATGCACTCGCGGCCTCTTTGGATAAGGCTGTCCGTGATAGGTTCACAATGACACCATCTTGATGAAATTACGGCCGCTGCGTAACATCATGTTGCTGGAGGATTTCAAATTTTTTCCAGTGTCAGTTTTTAACTTTAGCAAATTCTTTATTGGCAGTCGAGTCGGAGATTCTATCCAAGATATCCCATAGTTCCGGGTTCAAAATGTCAAATAATATATCACGTAGTGCATTGATGGAGGAATTTATAATGCTGACCTTCATACCATATCTACTACAACAGTTACTCAATTCAGTAAAGGAATCTTGCAGACTTACAGACAACCTCACCACATGCCTCTCTGGCTGAATCAATCAATGTTTTATTATTTTTGTATTTTATTATGTTGTATTTATTGTTTCAGATTTGTTCCAAATTTTCTTCAGGGCTTGCCACTGAATCCCCAAGGTTTGGTTCCTGTTCTCAAACTCTTTTATTTTTCCTTCAATCATGTTTGTGTATTTAAGTCTACAGTTCACATCTGAGAGCTGCTCAACTTTTATTCGCTTTAAAACTTTCTTACATGTTATTCTTTTCAATATTCAATAACATATGAAATTCAATTTTATCCTGCTCAAGACTAAATAGTGATCACTTCCAATTTCAAATCTTCTGTACACTCTGGTGTCTCCTGCACCAGGGAGAAAACATCCCTATCAACAATAACGTAGTCAATGAGACTTTTCTTATTCCTTGTCTCTTCTCTCCATATGAATCTGTGCACATTTTTATGTTGGAACATGGTGTTAGTGATAACCAGTTCATGTCCTGAGCAGAAATCCAACAGGTATTTGTCATTATTATTAGCTTTGCTCTTTTCTCCAAATTTTCTCAAAATATTTTTGTACATCTGGCAATCATTTCCTACTCTGCTATTTAGATCTCCAACAAGTACCAACTTTTCCTTTTTCATTGTGTCAGTTGCTTTCTCTAAAGCTTCAAAAAATTCCTCCATTGCTACCTTAGCAGAACCTTCTGTGGGACCATAGGCACTGGACAATGAGACCAAATAAGTCTCATTGTCCAGTTCCCCATTCTCATATTTGCCCATGAGACTGCCTGCCATTCAAGAAGATTAGCCTCGTATTTAGTGTTGAATACTATGGCTACTGTTTCTTTTCCTTGATTGTCATTGCCTGAATATAACATTTTATATTTATTTCTCAGAAAGATCTCACCAGTTTTTGTCTTTTTTGTTTCAGTCACCCCTATTATGTCGATCTGGTACTTATCTAATTCCTCAGCTAGCTCCATTTCTTTGCCATTCAGGCTTCTTATGTTGATTGTACCGATCTTTAACTCTGATGATGTTGAGTTGGCGTGGGTTTTCAAATTTGTTCCAGTAGCTGCCCTGGTTCCCTGGCGAACACAATGGGGGCACCTTGTTTAACCGGGCGACGCCCCAACAGGCATGAAATTCTGTCATGTTGTACCATCATTTTTTATTTTGGTTTAAGCCAATAAAGAATACAATTTGGTCGGCTAAATCCCAAACTACCAGCCCATCCTCATTCGTTCAGTATCCAGGAAGATACCTAACAGGGTGTACCATGAGAGGGTGAGGAATGGACATTAGGTCAGAAGCTCTGATCGGTTCTCCGAATTCCTTTAAAGGCTATGCGGAGGTCTCCTTTCAGTTATATAACTTTGACCCTTCAGCACCCTTAAATGAGCATTCTGAGAATAAAAATTCATAAATAAAGAACAACAATTATGAAAATGTTTAAGTCTTATCAGATCTATATCGGCAACATAACTTATAAAATCTGTGATGTAGGTTGTCTATGTAGGGTTTGAATTTTATATTTACCACAAGTCAAAGTAGTACAGAAAAGAATGCAGCAGCTAAAGTTGAATTTGGGATAATGAAACCAGACTAAACCAGAAAATTGAAAACTAAAAATCTGATATGGTGTCCTTAACTCTAGAAGATTGAATGGGAATAAAAACCAAAAGGGAAAAAATGAGAGTGACATTTTTTTTACTACTTTTAGTGTCAGTTCTTTTACTGAAAATCAGATCTTATACAGAAGGTATAAGATCTGATAAAGCCAAATGGTTGGAGGACCAATGCAATGACACTAAACAATACTATGGAGAACACAAAACCAGAGAGGTCTACAAACTTATAAGAAATGTCAATAGGAAGTGGCAAACAAAAATGAAAATGGTGAAGTATTGATGGACAAGACGGAAATCATACACAGATGGACATTTTGGAAGAGGAGGTGAATAAGACTATAAAACATCTCAAGAACAACAAGAGTCCTGGAAATGACAACATAATAGTCAAGATGCTAAATATGGGGGAGAATCAGTTGTAAAAGAAATACGCAAGCTCATCTCATCTCATCCGATTGGTAATGGGTTGAGTCCACTAAGAAGAAAGCTTCTCCACTTATTGCAATCTTTAGCCAATTCAATCATGACTCTATAGCTGGGTAGATGTGAATGTTCTTTCAGCAACTTTATCCAAGTACTTCTTGGTCTGCCTCTAGGTCTTTTTCTTCCGATATATCCATTCAGAGCTAAATATGGGAGTCTATGAGGGGCCATTCTCTGAACATGACCAAACCATCTCAGTTGATGCTTAATGATTGTGTCTATTATATTATCTGGGAAGTCTAAATCTGTTCTGACTTGATATCATTAGTCCTGTGTTGCATCCAGTGGGTGTTATTAATTTTTCTGAGGCATTTCATTTCAAATGCTTGAAGTTTCTTGATTGGTTGTTGAGTTAATCTCCAGGCTTCTGAAACATAAGCACCGTTGGGATAATAATTGTTTTATATAATTTTAATTTTAGACTCGTTGGGATTTTTTTATTTTTCCATATTTTGTTTAGTTTATTCATGCTGGTCCAACCTAGGTTTAGCCTGTGTTTTACTATTTCTATATTGTTGAGATTACTAGATATAAGATTGCCAAGATAAACATATTTATTAACTTGTTCCAGCAGATGATTTTCAAGATTTATAGAAATATATTCTTCTTCTCTACCTATCTTCATTATTTTTGTTTTATGAAGATTTATTTTCATACCATAAGTTTTACACGAGTCATTTAAAATATTAATAGTTTTTTTCTAGCCGTGGTTTAGAATCTGCTAAAATAATGATATCATCTGCGTATATTATGTGATTAATGTTGGTACCATTGATTTTTACACCTGGTTCATTGGCTATGGTTTTACAGACTTCTTCTAGGAAGAGGATAAAGAGTTGAGAGAGGGCATCCCTGCATTACACCTTTCTCGACTCTGAAATTCTCGGTTTTCATGTTGTTCGTTTTAACAAAAGCTTTGGTGTCTCCATAATAATTTGTAATAAATGTTAAAATATCAGAATCCATTTTTACATTTTTTAGGATAGTAATCAATTTGTTTTTATTAACTGAATCAAAGGCTTGCTTAAAATCTATAAAACAACAGTATATGGGCAGGTTGTATTCCCAATATTTTTCTGCTATATTATTAATGGTGAAGATATGGTCTATAGTGGATCTAAGTGGCCTGAATCCTCTATGATTTTTTCTGTAAGCACCTGTTCTCTTTTGTATAATTCAAATGAATAGTTTATAACTATGACTTAAGAGTGTTATGGGTCTGTAATTTTCCCATATTCTTTTGTCTCCTTTTTTGTGAATTGGTATAATAATTCCTGTTTTCCAGTCAGTTGGAATTACTCCAGTATAAAGAATTTGATTAAATAAATTCATTAAGAAATTAATGGCTTCCTTGCCACCATATTTCCATAGTTCTATAGATATTTCCTCTTTACCTGTAGTTTTTGAAAGTTTCATTTGGTTTATTGCATTTATAATTTCTGCTGAGGTTATGGGTGGTGCCTTTTCATTTCCTCCTCCTGTTCTTTTTGAAATAATGTTTGATAGTAGTCCTTCCAAATTATTTTAATATTTTGTATTGACCCAATTTCTAGATTGTTTTCATCTTTCATTGTAATGGTTTATCTTTATAGATCTTATTTAATTCTTTGATAATTTTGTATACTGTTTTATTATCATTTCTTCTTCGCAGAGTTTTGCTTTTTCCTCCAACCAGTTATTTTTGGCAGATATGCACATTTTATCAATTTTGTTTTTAAGATTCTTATAATGTTTTTTATTTTCTTCTGTATTTTTTATATTTAATATATGCTTTGCTGTTCTTTTTTCTTCTAAAGTATTTAGAATTTCAGAGGTTATCCATTCATGATTTGGTCTTCATGTTGTACCAAGTATGTTTCTTGCAGTACTTGTAACAATTTTTTTACCTTGATTCCATGTATTTTCTATATTGTCATAGGATAATCTTCTAAACTCATTTCCTATTAGTGTCTGACAATTATCTTGCATAGATTACTCTTTCAGTTTTGATAGGTCCACTTTGTTGATAGGAGCTCGTGATTTACGATGCTTGAATTTTAGTTTAATTTTTGCTGCTAGCAGTTCATGGTCAGTGTCAAAGTCTTAACATTTTGCACTGATGATTTCCAATTGCATTTGATTAGAATGTAATCAATACAGTTCTTTGTTGTACCATCTGGTGAGGTCCATGTGTATTTGTGGGAAGATCTATGGAAAAAAAGGATGTTACAGATAAATAGATTATTTGCTTTACAAAATTCTAAAATTCTTTCACCTCTTTCATTTCTGTTATCAACTCCGAACCTGCCCATAACATCCTCCATGCCTGGGGTGAACTTCCCAATTTTGGCATTAAAATCTCCCATCACTATTAATATATCTTTGTTACTGGTCTTGTCTATTAGATCTTGCAACTTATCATAAAAGGTATCGATTTCTTCATCTTCACGTGGCTAGCCAGGGGCGTAGATTTGAATAATTGTAAAGTGAACATTTTTTTCTTCACCTTTTAATCTGATAGCGATCATTCTTGGGCCATGTGGTTCTATGCCCATGACTGCATTTTGTAGACTATTATTCACTAAAATGGCGACTCCTTCTATATATATATTATCCTCTCTGTCCGAGTAGAATAGTTTTCCTGAATTTAAATTTATAACTCCTCCTATCCAATGGGTTTCAGCCAAACCTAAAATGTCCCATTTAATCCTAGCAAGTTCTTTTTCCATCAAATTTATTTTCCCAGGTTTTAACAATGTCCTTATATTTAAGGTTAAGAGATGCGAAATTCTATTGGCTGACCACATACTAAACTTCTCGACTGCTCCCTGTGATCTAGGATCAGTCACGTCGGTTTCCTCGGATGCAGTAACATTCTCTTGACACAGTGGAGACTCCTGATTCATAGGGTTGAATGGCAGAATAATGCAGCTAGCTTGCCACTCTTCTGCTGCATCCTTTGGTCCATGACTCCTTATTCTTTATTTGGAGCAACCCGTTGGGATTTCCCTCATCTGCCACCCGAGGGACATGCCTGGTAGGAGTCAAGTCTCCCCCAGGTATACACAAGCTATGTAATGAAATTTTTTTCATTACATACACAAGCTATGTAATGAAATATGGAGATCAGGGCATGCCCCCGAAGAGTGGAAATAATAGGTCTTGGTCGTTCTTCATAAGAAAGGCTGTGCTTTAGAATGCACTAATTACAGAACTATTGCATTAATGAGTCATCTTGGCGAAGTACTGATGAAAACACTAACAGAACACCTGAAGGGTCATATGGAGACATATCTTCCTGAAAAGCAAGCCAGATTTCGATCGAAGTACAGTGCAACAAATACTCGCACTAAGACTAATAGCAAAGAAAGCTCAAAGAAAGAACAAAAAGATATACTGCTGTTTTGTGGACTTCCAAAAAGCATTTGATAATACTGACCAAAATATAACATGGGCTGTCTTGGAATCCTATGGTGTGGACAATAAACTGATCTGCCTGCTGAAAGATATAAACAGCCAAGAACAAGCAAAAATCAGAATAGCAGGTGAGACTGGAGATTGGTTTGCCACTAGTCAAGGCACGAGACAAGGGGACCCAACATCACCAATCATCTTCATCATCACACATCAGAACACTAGATAAGATTAAAGAAGAAGGTGGAGGCATTTCAATAAATGGCATGAGAATAAACTACCTCTACTTTGCAGATGACATCATCCTGATTGAAGAAGACGCAGCAAGGCTGGAACAGACATTGCAAACACTATACACAGAAGGAAAAAGATATGGACTAAATGTTAACTTTGAAAAAACTAAAACAATGATATTTGGGCAACAGGAGTTACTGAACAAAGTTACAATAGAGAGATTTCAACTGGAAAATGTGGAACACTTCATATAGCTTGGATACTACATGATGCATGACTTGGACCCCAAAAAAGAGAGAAAAATTAGAATAGCCAGAGCAACAACTATTTTAAAAGCCATGAACAAAATATAGAAGAGCTGAGCTATAAAGATGTAAACTAAACTGCGCATTGTAGAAACCTGTATCTTCAGCAGCATGCTCTATGGATGCGAGGCCTGGATACTCCTGAGAGAATCTGAAAGGAGGATATTGGCATTTGAGAGGAAGTGCTATAGAAAGATCTTGAGAATAAGCTGGATACAAAAAGTGAACAATGAGGAAATCTACAGACGAACACAACCAAAAGAAAACCTGCCCCAGAAAATAATCAAAAGGAAACTACATCTATTTGGCCATATATGTAAAATGATTGATGAGAGAAAATTAAAAACGTTGCTGTTTGGAATGATTGAAGGAAAGAACAAAAGAAGAAGACCAAACAGAGAATGGGGCAATGACATCGTCAAATGGTGTGGAAACTCTATATACAAACCGGGTCATCTTGCACAAAATAGAATGCAATGGAAGAATCATATCAAGATGGCATCAGACACCTACGGGCATTGGATTCGTGGTTGTTGATGATGATGATATATACCTTCAAATGACATTTATAATTGTGAAAAACTGTTTCCCAATACCATCATCATCAAATTCCTGAAATGTATCCTCAAGGGGTGTACAGGATATTATAATAGCTACATGAAGAACTTACATATTTACTAACTTCCTATCAACAATTTTCCTCCAAATCGATCTATTATCTGTCAAGACTCCAACATTATTAGTCTCATATTTCTGTCTTCTAAGGCATTTTTTACTGTGTAAATCCTGCAATATCTGAGTCTTTTTACTGGCAACCTGGCACAGAACACTTGTTTTGTTAATCTTTCCTCTCCCATTCTGTTTAAGTGACCATACCACCTGAAATCAGCTCTGCTAACAAATTCCTAGATGCTAACAATGTCACGTTCTTTCCTAATATCCTCATTTTTAATATGACATTGCCACTGATGCCATCTGTTTGTGCACCTAATCTTTCTCAGGACTCTGTCTCTCAATCTGCAGTCACTAGTCTTTGGTCAAGTGCTTTATTTCTAACCCAGCTCTTAGATCCTAAGTTAAAATTGATTGGAACACTGTCTTATATACAGCTAATTTGGTGTTTTGATAATTTCTCTTTTATTCCATATAAATATATTCAGTTGACTTCCTACCATACTGGCTTTGTTCATTCTGTTGTCTACACCCTCTGTCCAAAAAGAAACCAAACCTTTCGGAAATAAAAGAAACCAGTGGCACCACCTGTTGCATCTTTTTGTTGTCGAAAGCAGCAACCTTCATTAGTGTTGTCTCAACAGTTTATGACATTTGTTTCATTAGAAGCCGAGTTATAATGCCAAGAGTGACAGTGTGTTTTGACCAACAGTTGGAAAATGAGTTTCAAACAGAGAGCTGCGATGGACTTTTGTGCTAAACTTGGTAAAAGTTTTACTGAAATGCATTAAATGCTTCAAAAAGCATACGGTGATGAATGCTTATCCCGTAGTCAGATTTACAAGTGGTTTAAGCGATTTCAAAGTGGTCGTGAGACTCTTGATGACGAAAAGAGGCCGTCCAAAAACTGAACTGAGCAAAGTTAACATCCAAAAAGTGCATGATTTCATCAAAGTAAACCTGAAATTGTCCATGAGATTGATTGAAGATGAACTGGGATTCCAAAATCAACTGTGCACAACATTTTGACTGAGAGTTTGGGCTTCGTAAATTGAATTTGCGATTTGTTCCCCACAAGTTGACCGACGACCAAAAAATGTATCAAATTGAACACTGCAAGGACCTCATTAAAATCACTTGTAAGGACTCAAACTTCCTTGAAACGATCATAACTGGTGATGAAATGTGGTGTTTTGAGTATGAGCCTGAAACAAAGCACCAGAGTGCTAAGTGGAGACCACCAGAAGAGGGGCATCTAAAAAAAAAGTCGCTTGGAGAGGTTAAAAGTGAAGACAATGCTGATTTGTTTCTACGATTCCAAGGGCATTATCCACAAAGAATTCATTCTGCCTGGCCAAGCGGTCAATGGTGAGTTTTATCTCGAAGTTTTGAAGCGATTGATAGTGAGAATTCATCACGTATGGCATGAATATCATGACGATCGAACATTTGTCAAAACACACTGTCACTCTTAGCACTATAACTCTGCTTCTAATGAAACAAATGTCACAAACAATTGACACAACACTAATGAAGGTTGCCACTTTCAACAACAAAAAGATACAACAGGTAGTGCCACTAGTTTCTTCTGTATTCGAAAAGTTCGGTTTCTTTTTGGACAAAGAGTGTATTTCCATATTTAATTTACCATCTTCAATTGTGCATAAATAGCTGAAATGTTTTACTTATTATTTTACTCTATAGGTTCTCCATTCATTTTTTTTAACCACAAATAAAATAAAATGATGATTTCCCAATACTCTGAAAATATTTATCTAATGCTCTGTATTAGATAAATATTTTCAGACTTCATTAAAATTTCTTGATATGATTTTACATTATCTTGATTTGACAGTGCATGGGGCACAATCATGTGTCAAGAGGCATCACTTCCACAGTATTACACAACAATAATGATAAATAGAACAATTCTCATTTGTAGGATAGCTTCAATATTTTCTGTGCAATATCTTCTTGTTATTTGTTATACAGACTGCAAAATGAACATATGTGATTAATAGTGGATGTAACTGTTACTATCAGAACCAATTAAATGTATGTTAGAAAAAACATTAAAATTTGAAAACATTACAATTTGCCAGTCCTGAAATATAAAATATTAGATCATACATCCACAAGATAACTTACATGAACTTATGGAAACTTGATTAAATAGCTAAATATCTCCAATAATATCCTATCATTTCAGTATGCATTTTGTTCACTAAAGGCACATAAGGCAGAATGTGATGGAGGGTACTAGAGGTGAGAGAGTTTTGGACTTGGTCATAGGATCAGAAGAGCTAACCATCACCAAGGTGGCCACATACATTGCCTCCAACTGGTGAAAGTGACCATGCAGTCTTGACATGGGAGATTGTAAAATGAGGAATGAGTAATATCATTAAGCATGAGCTGCAGAAGATGAAAATGCTGTGGAGGCTATATAAAGAGAAAGGTGACCAGCAAACTCATCAACAGTACAAGGTTCAGGCAAGAAAGGTAACCAGATTATGAGAAGAATTTAGCCAAGCAGGCTAAAGGAAATCCCAAAGAATTCTTTCCTTATGTGGCAAGTAAGAGGAAGAATGACTATGGAAGATTAACCTTAATAAGTGATGATGGTCACAAGAAGACAAAAGTGGATAAAATAGTTGAGTTACTGAGTGACCACTTTGCAAGAGTATATCATCCTAGTAGGGGTTACTGCCTTAACATATGTGACATATACCAATGTGGGAATAGAGGTAGATGAATTGGATTTTCTTAGGATATTGCAGAATCTCAATGTAAATACAGCTGTGGGATGGGATATCAACTAGGATTTTAGGAGAATGTGCAAGGGCAATGCCTCTGGTCTCTGTTCCAAGGGAGTATAAAGAGGCCAAAACAATTCCCTTGCATAAGGGAAGTTCTAAGACGGCAGTAGCAAATTATAGACCAATCAATAAATCAGGCGTGGTAGTAAAAGTACTAGAAAAATTGGTAAAACTGCGAATTCAAGAATGGGTAGATAAAAATATGATACTGTATGAGGGTCAACATGGATATGTGAAGGGTCAGTCATGCCTTAGTAATTTACTAAATTTTTATAATAGAATAACAGTTGAGCTGGATAAAGGCCTGCTGGATTATTCTGTTGGATTTTGCAAAGGAATTTGATAGAATACCACATGAACTCTTTTACACAAATTAGAATAAATGGACATGACACTGGTCAAGTGGATAAGAGGGTGGCTGCCGAACAGATATCAAAAAGTGGTATATGGAGGGACAGAATTGAGGCAAAAACGGGTGTCTCACCAATAGTCACACCATTTCTGTTTAATTTGTGTCACACCTTGTGTCACATCATTGCTGTTTAATTTGTACATAAATGATATAGGAAATAACCTGAAAGGTTATTCAGTTGTTTGCTGATGATAATAAATTATGTAGAGTAATAGTCAATCAACGCAACGTGCAGACCTTGCAGGACAATTTAAATTGGCTGTCAGTATGGACAACAGATATGGATGTCAGGTTAATGTGAAGAAATATAAAGTTATGCATTTTGGGAAAATAGATTACAAGCCGTGTATCACATCAATGGTACTATACTCCAGGAATTTGATGAAGCTAGAGATTTAGGAGTGGTAGTAGACAGAAAGTTAAAGTTGAGAGGACATACTGCTAAGGCAGCCGGTAAGATTACTTGTTATTGAAGAGCACATTAACATGTAGAGTTGAGAAAGTTGTTATTCCTCTTTATAACACCTTGATATGGCCCCACATCTGGTTTACTGTGCTCAAGTCTGGTCTACTGGGTTTCTTTAGGATGAGAAAGCAGTGGAGAGGATTTAGAGGCAAGTGACCAAGATAGTGAGTGGCCTGTGGAATGTTTCCTATGAGGACAGATTGAAGGTGTGGTGGATTGCAGAAGTTGGTTGACAGGAGAAAAGGAGGAGATATGATATAAATATTTAAGTTGCTTAAAGGGTTTTATAGAATTGATGCAGGGGAAATGTGTCTGCACTTGGCTAGAGGGACCAGAACAAGGGGTCATCCCTGGAAGTTGAATAAAGGTGTGGTTAGTAGGGGTGTGAGGACTAGATTTTTTGCTTGGAGAGTTGTGGGGTGCTTAAGGGTCAAAGCTGTATAACTGAGAGGAGACCTCCACATAGCCTTTAAAGGAATGCGGAGAACCGACCAGGGCTTCTGACCTAATGTCCAATCCTCACCTTCTCGTGGTGCACCCTGTTTGGTATCTACTTTGATACTGAACGAACGAGGATGGGCTGGCAATTTGGGATTTAGCTGACCAAATTGTATTCTTATTGGTTAAACCAAAATAAAAAATGATGGCACAAAATGACAAAATTTCATACCGGCTGGGGCATCGCCCGGTTAAACAAGGCCCCCATTGTTTCCGCCAGGGAAGCAGGGCGAACAGCGAAAAGTCAGCTACTGGAACAAATCTGAAAATAAACCCCAACTCAACATCACCAGAGTTAAAGATCAGTACTATCAACGTAAGAAGCCTGAATGGCAAAGACATGGAGGTAGCTGAGGAATTAGATAAGTACCAGATCAACATAATAGGGGTGACTGAAACAAAAAAGACCAAAACTGGTGAGATCTTTCTAAGCAAAAATACAAAATGTTATATTCAGGCAATGACAAAAAGAAGGAGTAGCCATAGTATTCAACACAAAATACGAGGCTAATCTTCTTGAATGGCAGTCAGTCTCAAGTAGAGTAATGTGGGCAAATATGAGAATGGGGAACTGGACAATGAGACTTATTTGTGCCTATGGTACCACAGAAGGTTCTACTAAGGTAGAAGTGGAGGAATTTTTTGACGCTTTAGAAAAAGCAACTGACACAATGAAAAAGGAAAAGTTGGTCCTTGTTGGGGATCTAAATAGCAGAGTAGGAAATGATTGTGAGACATACAAAAATATTTTGGGAAATTTGGAGAAAAGAGCAAAGCTAATAATAATGGCAAATATCTGTTGGATTTCTTCTCAGGACATGGACTGGTTATTACTAACACCATTTTCCAACATAAAAATGCGCACAAATTCACATGGAGTGAAGAGGCTAGGAATAAGTAAAGTCTCATTGACTATGTTATTGTTGATAGTGATGTCTTCTTCCTGGTGCAGGACACCAGAGTGTACAGAGGATTTGAAATTGGAAGTGATCACTATTTAGTCTTGAGCAGAATAAAATTGATTTCATATTGAAAAGAATAACATGTAAGAAAGTTTTAAAGCGAACAAAAGTTGAGCAGCTCTCAGATGTGAACTGTAGACTAAAATACAGAAAGATTATTGAAAAGAAAACGAAAGAGTTTGAGAACAGGAATCAAACCTTGCAGATTCAGTGGCAAACTCTGAAGAAAACATTGATTGATTCTGCCAAAGAGGCATGTGGTGAGGTTGTATGCAAGGATAAAAAAATCAGAACTCCCTGGTGGGCACAGGAAGTTAAAGAGGCAGTGAAGGAAAAGAAGAAAGCATATCAAAAGTTCCTGTCATATAAGTCAGCTTTTACTCTTACAGAATACAGAGACAAATGTAAGAAAGCTAAACAGTGTGTAAAACTAGCTAAACAAAAGTCATGGGAGGATTTTGGCAAGAATATAGAAAATAAATATCAAGAAGGTGGCAAAATATTCTGGAGGTTGTTGAAGAAGCTTAGGAATGGAGGAAAGAGTGCTATAAAAGGAGTTAGAGATGATAAAGGTGACATGAACACAGGAAAAAAAGATATCCTTCAAATATGGAGTAATTACTTTGAAAAATTGCTAAATGAAACAAGCAGTGACAACAGCATAGTGATAAAAAACACTGACCAGGCATGCAGTCAGGAATACATATCCATACTTGAAGTAGAAAAAGTCATCAAAGGCTTGAAATGTGGAAAGGCAGCAGGAGTAGATGATATTCGACCAGAAATGCTGAAGTATGGTGGTATAAGAGTCTTACAGTGGCTGCACTGCATAGTTCAGAAAGCCTGGACAGAGGGACGAATTCCCGATGATTGGAGTAGAGCTCTCATAGTACCCATATATAAAAAGGGAAATAAAACTGAATGTGAGAATTACAGAGGTATTTCCCTACTGAGTGTTCCTGGCAAGATCTATGCCAGTATATTTGAGAAACGGTTGGGAAGAATTGTGGAAGAAAAGCTTGGTGAAGAACAAGCTGGATTCAGGCCAAATAGAGGCTGTCAGGATCAGATCTTCACTTTACGACAAATAGTCGAGAAAGCATGGGAATATAACAAAGATCTGTATTTAAGTTTTGTCGATTTGGAAAAGCATATGACAAGGTGCCAAGAGAGAAGCTATTCAATACACTGCAGTTATATGGTGTCAATGAGGCATTATATCAAGCAATACTTAGTCTTTATTTGAGTTGTGGTTAGAATTGAAGGAAGTACAGGAAGATGGTTTAATGTTAAATCAGGTGTGAGACAAGGATGTACATTATCCCCTCTGTTATTCGTTATCTATATGGATCACATTATGAAGGAGAGTGGTATTAAACCTGATATCAAAATTGGAGATGTTAATGTCAGCTCTTTGCTTTATGCGGATGATGTCATACTTCTAAATAAATCCGCTACAAGTCTGCAAGATTCTCTGACTAAATTGAATAGCTGTTGTAATAGATATGGTATGAAGGTCAGCAATAAAAAGACAAAGACAATGAAAATAAGCAGAATCATTGAAAATGTCAATTGTGTTGTGAATGAAGAACCTGTGGAACAAGTAAAACATTTCAGCTACTTAGGCACGATTTTTACTGAAGATGGTAAATTAAATATAGAAATAGACAACAGAATTAGCAAAGCTGGTATGGTGGGAAGAATAAATTCATATGGAATAAGAGAGAAATTAGTTGGAACACTAAATTTGCTGTATACAAGACAGTGTTCAAACCAGTTTTAACTTATGGATCTGAGAGCTGGATCAGAAGTAAAACACTTGACCAAAGACTAGAGACTGCAGATATGAGAGTCCTGAGAAGATTAGAGGCGTGAACAGATGGCATCAATGGCAATATCATATTAAAAATGAGGATATTAGGAAAGAACTTGACATTGTCAGCATCCAGGAATGCATTAGCAGAGCTAATCTCAGGTGGTATGGTCACTTAAATAGAATGGGAGAGGAAAGATTAGCAAAACAAGTGTTCTCTGCCAGTTGGCAGGAAAATGTCCCAGAGAAAGACCAAGATATAGGTGGATTGATATGGTACAAAGTGCCTTAGACGAAAGAAATATAAGATCTGATAATGTTGGAGTCTTGACAAGTAACAGACTGATTTGGAGGAAAATTGTAGATAGGAAGTTAGTAATAATGTAATTTTTTCATGTAGTACTGTCATATCCTGTACACCCCTTGAGGGTACATAGCAGGAATTTGATGATGATGATGAGTTGTGGACGAGTGGAATGGATTGCCAAAGTCAGTTGTGAGTGCTTTTTTTTTTTTGTTAATAGGCTCAAGGAAAACTATGATAGTTGTGTGTATAGATTGGGTCTCCTGCAATGAGTCCTCAACTCCATGGAGGTGCCCATATAATAATAATAGTGAAAAACATACCTTCCAAGATTTCTGTCTCCACTCACACCATATTTTTTCAGATATGGGGTAAAAGTGGATTTCTCCTTTATCAAAAGTCAGCTCAGTTTCAATAAGTTGCCTTTTTATTTCTAGGTTTGAAAAAAATGACCTTGCTTTCTGAAGATATTTTCCAAGCTGAACCTTTATATTTTCAACTTCTTTACAAGATTCTACTTGGTGCTCTCTACTTAAAATGCATAAATCTTTTACTTCAAAGGTTGCAACTGTATGAAGAAGATGAGTAAGAGTGGCAAGGGCTGCCTGCAATAAAAAATAAATACAGTTATTCAATTACTTGAACTTTCCATATAAATGGTATATTAGAAATAACAAAATTCTTTAAGTAATCACAAAAAATATACTGAATTTTTTTTAAAAAGAAACTCAATGACAGAAACAAAATTTATTAATTATTAAGTCTCTCTCTAAGCTATATGGACACCTAGCTGTGGTGGGGGGGGGGGGTGAACTTAGGGCAAAGATGGGATTTTTAGAAAAGGGCAAAGGCAAACCACTCTTATAAATACATATCAAAAGACTTAGGTGTTGTTGATTATTCATAATAGTGCTTCATAGTAAAAACAACATAGTAGATGCTATTGATAAGATATATTTTTTATTGATATTAAGAAAGTTGAATGCAAAGGTGTGAGAAAAGAACAAGACACCAATAAGAACCCTTTAGGATTGAAAAATGAAGCAGAAGAAAGAAGGGTGTTTTGTATTGAGATGAATTTCTTTATTGCAAATGCAAGAAGATCAAACACATGGACATCACTGAACAGTAACTACAGAAATAAGACTATTGTTGTGAATGGAAGTGGATAAGTGTTATCAAAGCAGCAAAAATACTAGCTGCTACAGACTATGGACCAGATGGTTAATTAGTGATTGCTGAAGTTAAATTGAAATTAAGGGCAAAGAAAACAAGAAGGGCTGTATCAGATTTGATTCAAACTTACATAAACTGAATCAGTTAAAGAAAAAGTTGGAAAGAAGTTAAATAATTTTGGATAAGACAGGAAGAGATGAAACAAATTATACACTAACAGAAGTGGAAAGGAAAAATCTAATCAAATTAACAAGAATTTTTTTTAATGTGACTCATACAAAAGGTCTCAAGACCTACAGTAAATCAGTGCCGATTTGTGAGTGCAAGAGGCTAAGGAAGGAAGACCTGTTTACATTTTTTTAAACAGCTGAAGATCTTATTCTTTGGGGAAATCAGAGTAGGGGAGGCTGTTCCAAATAACAAAAGTAGACAGAATGAAAGAGGAGGCAGAGTTTCAAGCTAGACTGTAAAAGGGTGCTGGTTGGCAGATGCTCTTGTTCTTATAATTTTGGAGGAAGGTGGAGGGATAAGACTATACTACCATTTAGCAGAGTACTGTCCATGGAAGTATCTACAGTATAGGCATAAAGTGGAATGAACATCTAGAACAACTGAACAACTAGAAAGGATTTTGGTACACTACCCAACATATGCGTGCATTAGATTTTATACAGAGTCAGCAGCTATAAAGGTGTGAAGTAGTGTAATGTCAGAAAAGTGCATCAAGTTTTTTTTTTGGCTATGGAAGCTATAGTTGAAATGTGGTTGTTCCAAGAAAGATCAGAAGTGCAGGTGTCAAAGTAGAGAAATCTGACCGTGTTTGGATATCTCAGTATTATTGAAGGTAAGGAGGAGGAGGGATTGAGCTTTCTTGTGAGAGATCAGGCAGGACTGAATTTTGTGCACTGAAGTTTACAAGGTTTCCCCACTGGGATATAGCTATGAGATCTGAGTTCAGGTCACTGGTCATGGTAGATCTTGAGGATACTTGAACACTACAAGGTTTGTCAAAAAAAGGAGGAATATAGAGAGTACTGTCATTGGCAAAGCTATGGATAGGATTGGCAGTCTGAGAGATCACGTCATTTATATACAAGAGGAAGCATGTGTGTGAAGGAACAGAACCCTGGGATACTCCTGCATTGGTGAAAAAATCTGAGGAGAGGAAATCATCGATCATGACATGCAGTGAGCAACCAATGAGAAAGCAATCCAGTTGTACAATGAGGAAGGCAGATTATAAATGGCAGTTTGCTAAATAGGCCCCTGTGCCAAATCTGATAAAATGCTTTTGAAATGTTGAGAACAACCATGTTAGTTTCTCCAAAATTTTCCATGGTTTGAATCCAGAAGTCGATGGTGAAAGCTAGAAGATTAGCTGCAGATCATGAGTGGCAGAATCCGTACTGCTGGTCACTGATTAGTTGGTAGGTCTCTAGGTGGCTCAAGAGTTAGTTGTTGATGACCCTCTCCATAAGTTTAGAGAGAACAGAAGTGAGAGCAATTGGACAGTAGTATGCTAGGTGACTTTAATCACCTTTCTTTGGGATGCTGAATGAGGGCCTGTTTTCATGCTGTACAGTAGATGTCAGTTGAACAGAGCAGGCTGAAGAGGCAAAACTGGATAGGTTTTAGGTGCGAGTTTTTAATGTAATAAGTGGGATACCATTAGGACTGGATGCTTTGTATTCAGGCTACTAAGGATTCTTCAAATTTCTTTCTGGCAGAAGACTATGGGTGACATGGAGTGAACAGTTCTTGTTTGACCAGTTCATCAATGAAAGAACTGGAAGAGAAGAGTAATACCATTAAGTTGGCCTTATCTTAAAGTGAGGTGACTATGGTAATACCATCTGTAGTCACCTCATCTCAGAGAGTGGTGGAAACATGGGTGAATAAAAGTTGTGTCTTATGACCTTGGCAAGGGATTAGAAAGTTCAACTGCTATTTGGACAGGAGGCAAGAAGAACAAACACACGGACAGTAGCAAACACAAGGATAATGGACAAAATAGAGAAAAAAGAATGAAAAAAATGAAACTTCAGGAAAACAAGGAAAGGTTCAGACCACATATGGGCAACCCCCAGCCTGCAGGCCGGATCCGGCCCTCTACTTCTTTTGATCTGGCCCTAATCTATTTCAGCGAAGTTTGTCTGATTCATGGTGGGAGAAAACATGGTGTGTTCTACTAACTCACATTAAGAGCTGGCATCATATGACTTGCGCAAAACACACTATGCTTTCTCCAACCAAGGTCTCTTTCTCACTTTGACTAGCACTGTGTGTGAACGTGTCAGTTCAGTACTTGCATTGGTGTTGTGCTTTGTTGTGCCTGTATTGATGTTATGTTCTGTTCGGTGCCTGCGTTGATGTTGTGTTCTGTTCAGTGCCTGCGGTGTAGAAGACAGTTTTGTTTGACAGTTCTGAATATCGCTTATAAATTTGGGACAATGTCAGGGATTATTACAAAAAAAAGAAAAGTAGATGCAGAGAATCATCAATTTCAAGACAATTGGACGGAGGATTATTATTTTATTCTGAATAAAGGTTTGCCTGTATGTTTGCTGTGCAACGAATCCATATCCGTCGATAAAGAATACAACTTGAAGAGACACTTTACTTCGAGACATGCGGATCACCCAAAAATTAACGGACCACTACGAAAAGATGAAATACAGAAGTTGAAGAAGAACTTGGATACCCAGCAGCAAATGTTCAACAAGCAAAGAACACAGCACCACAGCATTGTCAAAGCCAGGTTTATGGTAAGCAAAAAAATTGATAAGCATTCTAAGTCATTTGGTGAAGGAGAATTTATCAAAGAATGTCTGCTGGATGTTGCAAGTATAATATGTCCTGAAAAGAAAAAAGACTTCGAGAATATTCGTTTGTCGAGACGTACTATTGTCCGATGGATAGAAATTATGGCTGATGATATCAAAAAAAGTTTAAAAGAGAAGATTGCTAGATTGGAAGCATTTTCAATTGCTTTGGATGACAGCACAGATGAATCCGATACAGCACAACTAGCAATATTTATTCGAGGAGATGATGCGGATTTCAACATCACAGAAGAATTATTGGCTCTTCGGCCGTTAAAAGGAACAACTACTGGTGAAGATATATTTGAAACAGTCAACACAGTCTTCGAGAGATTTGGGCTTAAATGGAGTTCACTATCTGGCATATGCACTGATGGAGCCCCTGCAATGGTTGGTGCACAGAAGGGATTTATTGGAATAGTTCATGAAAGAATAATAGAACTACAGATCCATCCTGAAAATTTAACAAGTTTTCGCTGCATTATCCACCAACAAAATCTGTGTGCAAAATCGATTAAATTCACAAATGTTATGGAAGTTGTAGTAGCCAGTATTAACTTTATTAAGTCACGTGCACTTAATCACCGTCAATTTAAGAAGTATTTGGCAGACCTATTTTCGGATTATGAAGATGTGTCTTATTATTGTGAATAAAGTAACCACCTCACAATAAATTATTGTGAGGTGGTTGAATAAAGGTAAAATGTTAAAATGATTTTATGATCTGAGACAAGACATTGCAGATTTTATGGACATAAAAGGAAACACAATTAACCAAGTAAAAGATGATGGGTGGGTGTGTGATTTAGCATTCCTTGTAGATATCAGTGGGTACCTAAACGAACTGAATCTTAAATTGCAAAAACAAGGACAATTGGCTCATGAACTGCATTGACATGTCAAAGCTTTTTGTAATAAACTAAGATTGTTGGAAAGTCAGATAAGAGCTAAAAATTGTTATCATTTTCCTATTCTAGCAACTCATAAAAATATCCCTTATAATTGTTATGGAGATGAACTGAAGGCACTAATAGAGCAATTTGATACAAGGTTTGCCGACTTCAAAAACAAAGACTCCATATTCACTATATTTGCTCGTCCAATGGATGCTGATGTAAATAATGTGCCAGAAAACTTACAGATGGAACTTATTGAGCTTCAGGCGGATTTAGTGCTAAAATCACAATTTAACAACATTGCTTTGACGGATTTTTATAAATTTTATTTGGTGAAAGAAAAATATACAAATTTACGTGCCTTTTCAAGAAAAATCATTTGTCTTTTCAGCAGCACATATATGTGTGAACAGTTTTTTCGAGGATGAAATACAATAAATCAAAAATTCGGACAAGAATAACGGACGAAAACCTTGAAAATTTGCGATATCCTTAAGTAATATTAACATCGATATTGATAGTCTTGTAGTTGAAGTACAAGGCCAATCTTCACGTTAAATTGTTATGTCGTTCATTATATTATAAAATTTATGTAGAGCTTTATACCAAAGCATTATATTATAAATAAATGAAATATGAAGTAGCAACGTGTTTTAATTCATTTAATATTAATTTATTTTATTTAATAATTTGGTCTCGGCCCTTCACTCGGAGACAGATAATTTAGCCCCCAAAATAGGAAAGGTTGCCCATGCCTAGTTTAGACAGTTGAATGAAGATTTTCAGACAAGCTAAAAATGGAAACATCTAAACAAAAGGTTCAAGGAAACTGAAGAAAGTAACATCACAAATAATACCAAGGGATCTTTTTTTTTAATAAATATACATGAAATCGCAATAAAGTATTCATTCCTAGACTGGAAGTAATAAAAAAGGAATTCGAGGAAAAGTATGTCAAGAATATGTAAAGGAATTACATAAGATGATAATGATATAGGATTTGAAAGGAGAGAATTCATTAAGGAACCTATGGAAATGAAAAGTGAAGTGAAGTGAAGCAATGAAACAGCTGCTAGAAGGGAAATCTGGAGCTGGTAGAGTATCACTGAAATTGTTGAGAACAGTCAGAGACAAAGTAGGAAAGATATTAAATGAAATCTGTCAATGAATTTGGAAAAAATATACAGGCTTAAAGATCAAAAAACATTAATATTCATTCTAATTCCAAAAATAGTCAAATCCAAGAGAATGTGAGAATTACAAGTAAAGTTCTGTTAAAAATAATCCGAACAAACAAAGATTGGAATTATACGTGAATAGGGAAACTGTCAGAAGAATAGGCTGATTTTAGAAATGGCAGAAAAGCTAGAGGCAGTGAACATAAGGTGGATGATGGAAAGAACAAGAGAATATCAAACGGAAGACCCACATGTGATATTATTTATAAGAAAAACATTTGAGGGGTCGCTGAACAGTCAAAGTCGGTCAAACTGGGAACAGTCAAACTGGGAGGAAACTGCAACATCACTTTTCAGGAATGTGGAGAATGGACTGGGGATTCTGACCTAAAGTCCTCACCATCATATGTGTGCCTGTTAGTAGATATCTACTGGGTACTGAACGAACGAGGATGGGCTGGAAAGTTGGGACTGAGCCAACCAAATTGTGCTCTCTATTGGCTTAAACAAATGCATATGATGGTACAGCATGATGAGATTTCATGCAGGCTGAGGCATCATTCAGTTAAACAAAAACCCCGATGTTTTCATCAGGGAACCAGGGGCAAACAGTGAAAATTCAGCTACTGGAACAAGCTCCAACTCAACATCTAGAAGAAGAATAAACCGCATCAAAAGAACCGAAGACAGGAAAACCATCAATATAAGGAGTATTAACTGAAAGGAAATCAAACTTGCAGAAGAATTGGTAAAGTACCACGTGGATATAATTTGCATTACTGAGACAAAGAGGACAAACACATGAGAGATTTTACTAAGTAATAAGTTTATGATGTTATTTTCAGGCAATAACAATCAAGGAACGAGAGGAGTAGCATAGTATTCAACACCAAACATTTAGACTCTTTACAAGGACTTGTAAAGAGAAAAAATAACATCCTTATGTTATTTTGTTTAAGATAAGACCTCGCTTGGACTATTGTACGCAGGTCTGGCCTCCTGTTTTCCGTTGTGATTCTTATATATTAGAGAGAGTACAAAGGAGAGTGTTAAAAATGATATCGGGATTGTGGAATACTGATTATGAAGACAGATTGAGAACTTGTAGACTGCAGACACTAGCAAACAGGAGAAAGAGGGGAAATATGATCGAGACTTACAAACTTTTGAAAGGGGTCATACAGGATTTCAATTGATGGAATTTTTCAATTTATGGGGAGGTGGGAGGACGAGAGGGCATCCTTGGAAGCTTAGAATGAAGGCCGCCAAGAAGGGTGTGAGGGCTAGATTTTTCTCTCTGAGGGTGGTGCGTGATTGGAATGGATTGCCATTGGATGTTGTGAGTGCATGCAATGTGAATGAATTCAATAATAAATATGATAGCTGGTGTATGTAGTATGTAGCCTCCTCGATGAGTCTCTGACTCCCTGGAGGTCTCTCTTAATAATAATAAAATAATAATATATTGAAGAGCAGTGGTGATAATCCATTTCCTTGAATGAGACCTCTATTGGTTTTAATTTTTTCGGTTGTTTCATTATTAATTTTAATATAGCTTTCTTCCATTATATTTGCTATTGCTTTTGTGGTTTTGAGGTGGAGATTTCAATCATACAATATATTGATTAATTTTGTTTTGTTGATTTGTCATTTGCTTTCTCATAATTTAGGAAGGCCATATATATGTTGGCAGGTTAAATTATATTTTTTTTTCTATAATTTGTTTGAGTTTAATGTGAGATCTATGCAGGATCTTCGTTTCCTAACGTCACATTGTTTTCTCCAATGCAACGTTAGGAAACGACCCATGGTGTTAATTTTGGCCCATGGTATTAATTTACTTTTAATTATATCTACATATATTTCATATTTCCGAAATCCTTTCTGTTTCCTTTTCTGAATATGTTTATGACTATTGCTGTCTCCCATTCTTGTGGAATGTTTCCTTCTTCCCATATTCTATTCTGAAATGGTTTAGGGGGTGCTTAACAGTCAAAGCTGTATAACTGAGAGGAGACCTCCACATAGCCTTTAAAGGAATGCGGAGAACCGACCAGGGCTTCTGACCTAATGTCCAATCCTCACCTTCTCATGGTGCACCCTGTTGGGTATCTACTTTGATACTGAACGAACGAGGATGGGCTGGCAATTTGGGATTTAGCTGACCAAATTGTATTCTTATTGGTTAAACCAAAATAAAAAATGATGGTACAACATGACAAAATTTCATGCTGGCTGAGGCGTCGCCCGGTTAAACAAGGCCCCCGCTGTTTTCGCCAGGGAACCAGGGCGAACAGCGAAAAGTCAGCTACTGGAACAAATCTGAAAACAAACCCCAACTCAACATCACCAGAGTTAAAGATCGGTACTATCAACGTAAGAAGCCTGAATGGCAAAGAAATGGAGCAAACTGAGGAATTAGATAAGTACCAGATCGACATAATAGGGGTGACAAACAAAAAAGACCAAAACTGGTGAGATCTTTCTGAGCAATAAATACAAAATGTTATATTCAGGCAATGACAATCAAGGAAAAGAAGGAATAGCCATAGTATTCAACACAAAATATGAGGCTAATCTTCTTGAATGGCAGTCAGTCTCAAGTAGAGTAATGTGGGCAAATACAAGAATGGGGAACTAGACAATGAGACTTATTTGTGCCTATGGTCCCACAGAAGGTTCTACTAAGGCAGAAATGGAGGAATTTTTTGACACTTTAGAAAAAGCAACTGACACCATGAAAAAGGAAAAGTTGGTCCTTGTTGGGGATCTAAATAGCAGAGTAGGAAATGATTGTGAGACATACCAAAATATTTTGGGAAAATTTGGAGAAAAGAGCAAAGCTAATAATAATGGCAAATATCTGTTGGATTTCTGCTCAGGACATGGACTGGTTATTACTAACACCATGTTCCAACATAAAAATGTGCAAAAATTCACATGGAGAGAAGAGGCTAGGAATAAGAAAAGTCTCATTGACTGTGTTATTGTTGGTAGTGATGTTTTCTCCCTGGTGCAGGATACCAGAGTGTACAGAGGATTTGAAATTGGAAGTGATCACTATTTAGTCTTGAGCAGGATAAAATTGAATTTCATATTGAAAAGAATAACATGTAAGAAAGTTTTAAAGCGAATAAAAGTTGAGCAGCTCTCAGATGTGAACTGTAGACTAAAATACAGAAAGATTATTGAAAAGAAAATGAGTTTGAGAACAGGAATCAAACATTGGAGATTCAGTGGCAAACTCTGAAGAAAACATTGATTGATTCTGCCAGAGAGGCATGTGGTGAGGTTGTGTGCAAGGATAGAAAAATCAGAACTCCCTGGTGGACACAGGAAGTTAAAGAGGCAGTGAAGGAAAAGGAGAAAGCATATCAAAAGTTCCTGTCAAATAAGTCATCTTTTACTCTTACAGAATATAGAGACAAATGTAAGAAAGCTAAACAGCGTGTAAAACTAGCTAAACAAAAGTCATGGGAGGACTTTGGCAAGAATATAGAAAATAAATATCAAGAAGGTAGCAAAATATTCTGGAGGTTGTTGAAGAAGCTTAGGAATGGAGGAAAGAGTGCTGTAAAAGGAATTAGAGATGATAAAGGTGAAATGAAAACAGGAGAAAAAGATATCCTTGAAGTATGGAGTAATTACTTTGAAAAACTGCTAAATGAAACGAGCAGTGATGACAGCACAGTGATAAAAAAACACTGGCCAGGCATGCAGTCAGGAATACATATCCATACTTGAAGTAGAAAAAGCCATCAAAGGCTTGAAATGTGGAAAGGCAGCAGGAGTAGATGATATTCGACCAGAAATGCTGAAGTATGGTGGTATAAGAGTCTTACAGTGGCTGCACTGCTTAGTTCAGAAAGCCTGGACAGAGGGACGAATTCCCGATGATTGGGGTAGAGCTCTCATAGTATCCATATATAAAAAGGGAAATAAAACTGAATGTGAGAATTACAGAGGTATTTCCCTACTGAGTGTTCCTGGCAAGATCTATGCCAGTATACTTGAGAAACGGTTGGGAAGAATTGTGGAAGAAAAGCTTGGTGAAGAACAAGCTGGATTCAGGCCAAATAGAGGCTGTCAGGATCAGATCTTCACTTTACGACAAATAGTCGAGAAAGCATGGGAATATAACAAAGATCTGTATTTAAGTTTTGTTGATTTGGAAAAGGCATATGACAAGGTGCCAAGAGAGAAGCTACTCAATATGCTGCAGTTATATGGTGTCAATGAGGCATTATATCAAGCAATACTTAGTCTTTGTTTGAGTTGTGGTTAGAATTGAAGGAAGTACAGGAAGATGGTTTAATGTTAAATCAGGTGTGAGACAAGGATGTACATTATCCCCTCTGTTATTCGTTATCTATATGGATCACATTATGAAGGAGAGTGGTATTAAACCTGATATCAAAATTGGAGATGTTAACGTCAGCTCTTTGCTTTATGCGGATGATGTCATACTTCTAAATAAATCCGCTACAAGTCTGCAAGATTCTCTGACTAAATTGAATAGCTGTTGTAATAGATATGGTATGAAGGTCAGCAATAAAAAGACAAAGACAATGAAAATAAGCAGAATCATTGAAAATGTCAATTGTGTTGTGAATGAAGAACCTGTGGAACAAGTAAAACATTTCCGCTACTTAGGCACGATTTTTACTGAAGATGGTAAATTAAATATAAAAATAGACAACAGAATCAGCAAAGCTGGCATGGTGGGAAGTCAATTGAATAAATTCATATGGAATAAGAGAGAAATTAGTCGGAACACTAAATTATCTGTATACAAGACAGTGTTCAAACCAGTTTTAACTTGTGGATCTGAGAGCTGGGTTAGAAGTAAAACACTTGACCAAAGACTAGAGACTGCAGATATGCGAGTCCTGAGAAAGATTAGAGGCGTGAACAGATGGCATCAATGGCAATATCATATTAAAAATGAGGATATTAGGAAAGAACTTGACGTTGTCAGCATCCAGGAATGCGTTAGCAGAGCTAATCTCAGGTGGTATGGTCACTTAAATAGAATGGGAGAGGAAAGATTAGCAAAACAAGTGTTCTCTGCCAGGTTGGCAGGAAAACGACCCAGAGGAAGACCAAGATATAGGTGGATCGATACAGTACAAAGTGCCTTAGACGATAGAAATATAAGATCTGATAATGTTGGAGTCTTGACAAGTAACAGACTGATTTGGAGGAAAATTGTAGATAGGAAGTTAGTAATGATGTAATTTTTTCATGTAGTACTGTCATATCCTGTACACCCCTTGAGGGTACATGGCAGGAATTTGATGATGATGATGATGAAATGGTTTAGAGCTGCATTTGTATAGTTTTGAATTTATTCCATCATCTCCTTAGCTTTTCTATTTTTTTGTTTTTCCAATATTTTCTTTAGGTCATTTAACTCTATGGGTTCTTCATTTGTTTCTTGACTTATTGTTTTATTTCGATTTGAATATTATTGTTTAGAAGTTGGGTGTAGTGATTGGTCCATTCTTTTGTGGAGGGGCCTTTTAATTGTAGATTGTCCTTTGTTTCTTGAGTCATTTTTTTAATGACTCAAGAAACGTTTTTTTTATAGCTCTTTAGTTGAGGTCAATTTATATCATGCTCTAATCTTGATACAAATTTTTCCCAGTCTTGTCTTCTGATTTTCCCAGTTTCTTTTCTTGTTATTGCTCTGATTCTTTTATATTATATTTCATTTCCTATAGCTCCGTCGTTTAACCATTTAAGGTAGATTTCTTTTTTTTTTCTTATTAAAGATTTTATTTCTAGGTACCAGATTAGACTATAATAAATTTAGTTTAATCCTTTATCCAAATGTAAGCAAACAAAGTTAGCGCCTGAAAATATCTTCAGGACTGAGGTAAGGTGGTGCAACACCAGGCAACTCCGAGCAAAATTGGACCAAGCTCTCATCACTCCTTGTGTCAGTATCTCCCATAATGCAAAGCACATCTCCTCACAGACATGTATACTGCTATGAATTAAGGGAAGGACATTACCCAGACTGGTTTCGACGTTTATTGAGGTCTCGTCAGTGGGAGGCATACCCAAACGTGGAGATATTAAGGCAGAAGCAATAGGAGAGGTCATATTTACCTATACAAGTTGTCAACAGGTGTACCACCTTATTAATGAAAATATAATAAATTTCCAACAGGTTCTTAGACTTTTCCTTTTTCTTTGCAGTTTTGTTCCTATGGCTTCATATGCTACTTGTTTTACTATTTGTTTAATGTTTTGCCATTCATTTTCTATATCTGTATCTTCATTTATTTTCTTTGTATGATTTGTAAGTCTTCTTTGATATAGTTCTCTGATACTATCTTGCTCTAACAGTTCTATCTTAAATTGCTCCGACTTTTGTTTTTGTGTTCTTGTATTGTTTCTATTTTTCTGATTTGGGATCTTAATAGTACTGATTAATAAATAGTAGTCTGAGTCAATGTTGCATCCTCTGAAGTTTCTTACTAACTTCTTTAGTTTTTCATCCACTATTATATAGTCAATAATCTTTTATATCCTCTGGCTTCCCATATAGGCCACAAATTCCCTGAGTACTCTTATTGTTATTAATGGTGTTTTCTCCTTGATTACTGTTACACCCTGATACTTTAAGAATGTAGAATTCTCAGTTATCATGGTGTAACATGAAGAGCAAATAAATAAAAAACCCTGCATTAAAGCTAAAAGATGAATTATTTAAAAGAAAAAGAAATATTCTTGCATCCAATAAAATATATAAAGTATAAAGGTGTTTGTAGAACTAACTAACAAAAAGAAAGAATATATTAATGTTATAATATGATATAAAAGAGAAAATTTAACTAAATAAGACAGAAAAGGATTAGTCATAAGAGATGGTATGTGAGAGGCTAGAGATTAAAATATTAAGTGAATTCATAGAAAAAATTTGGAAAGGGGATTAAGTTAGAGGCTAGCGGAAAAAAAACAACAGACTATCGCTCAGGGCCGATTCCCAGATTGAGACATCGTTACGGGCTCGCCGACTAAAGGACGTTTGGCAGAAAAACGCCACCCTAATTGGTTGGTGAAGTAAAAACAAGTAGGGGTGGAGAAAAGAAGTTAAAAGGGTGCCGTTAGGAGAGCAAGTATAAAAGGTTGGAAAACCCCCCCACGAGGCTTTTTGGTTTTTGTTTTGGTTCTGTTCCCGGGGAGTTCTCTACGAGCTCCGTGGCATAGGTTTCACGCGGTTTTCCTGAGTGGAGATATGGAAACAAAAGTGAGCGGGATTTCGATTCCGGATTTCCTATGTAAGAAGCGAAGAATGCCATAGAGTCAAAGAAAAGGAAACATATTCTTTGTGTTTCAACTTCAGTGACAACCACAAGAAAGGGAAAGCTATAAAAATATCGATATCCACGTCACGAGTCACACAGCCATCATATAGATGACTCAAAGTGTGTCCTGAATTACGAAAGTTTAAGACCGTGTAAGCATAGTTCAACTCCAAAAGGATCGTAGGAGTAGCAGATTATCAGAGAGGTTATACCAAGCTAGTTCAATCAGAAAAAGGTAAAGGCCCATATGAAAAACTCAAGAAAGAAAGGTACTGTAAAATATATCTAATGTTAACTAAAATTTGTCTGCAATAAATATCATTATTCTAATATGAAATTGCTGAAGTGACCAAGGAAAATTTATACTAGGACTTTAGTATCTGACAGAATATATTAAAAGTAAGCTGGCTAGTGTTAATGTTATGTGAATAATTAAGTGTCCTGAGAATTTTGCATGTCTATTGTAATGTATAGGAAAGTTAAAATGTCATAGTTGTGTTTTAGTGCAGTAAAAGGTTTAGTTAATCTACTTAAGTTTGGATAGTTAAATAGTGTGAATTAATCTTATATGTCCGTGTCAAATGAACTTATGTGTTGAATGTGTATGGCGGCATGATCGTAATACCCATTATTGGATCATAGCATAATTACTTGTAATAAGTTAATGTTAGTTTGTAAGTATTTAGTTTAGCATTAAATTGAGTAATCACAAAAATTGAATTGTACCATGTTAAGGAATTTAATAAACCTATGTTCAATGATAAAAGAGTTGTCTGAAATTGCTGTCCAATGCACCACTTGAAAAATATGAACCTAATCACGTGGGAAATTAATGTGTTAAGAAACGAGATAAAGTGTCACGACTGCAACATTGTTTCACTTTCAGACATATTTTAGTTCTTTCTCCTTGTTTTTGTATATAATATCTCAAACTAAATATCCCAAAAGGCGCAATATAAATACAAATATTAGGGGTACTAAGGGGAGAAATAACTTAAGTATTAGTAAATTTTTTGGTGATATCTCGTGCATAGATAATAGTTGAACATAGCTAAGCAGAATTTCTCTAATTGGAATAAAAATCATAAATTGGGACACAACATTACCTATTAAATCTTTAAATGTATTTGATCCAATTCTAGCATTGAAATTGCCGGCAATGATTAAGTAATCTTGTTTATTTGTGTTCTGAATTCATTTTGATAAAAATGGATATCACATTGAAAAGAGCAGTATCTAAGAAAGCTTTAAGCAAACATTATTGGAAAAAAACTGTAGCAGTTTGAAAACAAGAACCAAACCTTGTAGTCTCAGTCGCAAACTCTGAAGAAGACACTGGCTGATTCAGGTAGGGAGGTATGTGGTGAAGTTGTCTGTAAGGATATAAAAATAAGAATACAATGGTGGACATAAGAAGTTAAAGAAGCAGTCCTGAAAAGAAGAAAACATACCAAAAGTTCCTAGGAAATAAGTCGGCACATGCTCTAAAAAGAATACAGTGAAAAATGTAAGAGAGCTAAGATGTGTGTAAAAGTAGCTAAACAAAAGTCATGAGAAGACTGGTAAGAATATAGAAAACAAATATCAGGAAGGTGGCAAAATGTTCTGGAGGCTATTGAAGAAGCCTAGAAATGGATGAAAGAGTACTGTATAAAGGAATCAAAGATGACAAAGGTGACATGGAAACTGAAGATAAGGATATCCAAGATATATGGAGTGATTACTTTGAAAGACTGATAGAACAATTAGTGACAGAACCATACTAGAAAATTTGCAAGAGGAATGCAAACAGGGATACATATCAATATTTGAAGTAGAAAATGCCATGAAAAACTTGAAATGTGGAAAGGCAGCTGTAATAGATGATATTCGACCAGAAATGCTTAAGTATGGAGGTGTAAAAGCTTTGCAGTGGCTACACTGCATAATTCAGAGGACCTTTTCAGAAGGTCAAATTCCCAATGATAGGGGTAGAGCTCTCATAGTACCCATCTATAAAAAAAAAGAATAAAACTGAATGTGAAAATTACAGAGGAACTTCTCTACTAAGTGTTCCAGGTAAAATTTATGCAAGTATACTTGAAAAGAGGTTGAGAAAGATTGTGGAAGAGAGAGAGACTTGGAGAAGAACAAGCTGGGTTCAGGCCAAATAGAGGTCGTCATGATCAGATTTTCTTTAAGACAAATAGTTGAGAAATCATGGGAATATGACAAGGATCTGTACTTCCGTTTTGTAGATCTGGAAAAGGCATAAAACAAGGTGCCCAGAGAAAAGCTTTTCAAAACACTACAATTATATGAGGTGAATGAAACATTATACAGAGTAATACATAACCTATATTTAAGTTGTCAGTCAGCAGTTAAAATTGAGGGAAATACAGCAAGATGGTTTGATGTAAAATCAGGAGTAAGACAAGAATGCACATTATCTCTACTCTTATTCATCATCTATATGGATCACATTATGAAAGAAAGTGGAATCGAGCCTAATATTAGAATTGGAGATGTCAAACTTAGCTCTTTGCTTTATGCAGATGATGTTGTACTCCTAAGCACATCTAGTGCAAGTATCCAGGATTGACTAACTAAAATGAATAACAGCTGTAACAAATTTGGCATGAAAATCAGCAATAAAAAGACCAAAACTATGAAAATAGGCAGGAACGCAGAAAATTCCAATTGTATTCTGAATGGAGATCCTATAGAACAAGTAAAATATTTCAGCTATTTAGGCACAGTTTTTAGTGAAGATGGAAGGTTAAATCTGAAAATAGACAATAGAATAAGCAAAGCTGGTATGGCAGGTAGCCAGCTGAATAAATTTATATAGAATAAGAGAAAAATTAGCCAAAACAATAAACTAGTAGTATACAAGACAGTGTTTAAACCAGTTTTAAGTTATGGATCTGAAAGCTGGATTACAAATAAAGCACTTGATCAAAGACTAGAGACCATGGATATGAGGATTCTGAGAAAAATTAGGGGAGCGAACCGATGGCATCAATGACAGAATTATATTAAAAATGAAGATATTAGAAAGTAACTTGACATTCTTAGTATTCAAGAATGTGTCAGCAGATCTAATCTAAGGTGGTATGGCCACTTAAATAGAATGGGCAAAGAAGGTTAGCAAAACAGGTGATTGCAGCCAAGATGGCAGGAAAGAGACCCAGAGGAAGACCAAGGTCTAGATGAATTGATTAAATCAGAAATGCCTTAAAAGCACGAAATGTTAGATATGACAATATTGGAGTGCTCACAAGTAATAGATTGATTTAGAAGAAAATTGTTGATAGGAGATTAATAATAATGTATACTTAATCATGTAGTGCTGTCATAGTAACCTGAACACCCCTTGGGGTGTTCAGGTTACTATGAATGGAAATTACATATCAGGAAATTGATGATGATGAAAAACATTTGACCGTATTGATCACAACAAATGTTATGAGAGTAACTGGAATATGTAAGCATCTAATTCTCTTAATCAGAGAACTGTATATCAACCAAGAAGCTTCAGTAAAAACAATCTTAGGAGAAATAGTGTTTGAGTGGAAAAAAAGAGTGAGTGAGGATGAGGTGTATACTGTTGTCCTTAATATTTATAGCTAACGTCTTATGGGAATAGCTGAATTAGATAAAGATTCAGCAGAAAGTTAAGATTGGAGACAAAAATAAATAATGTGAGATATACACATGATGACGGATGGCAGAAACTAAGAAAGATCCAGAGTGGTTGATTCTGTTAGTTAAGAGAGAAAGGAAAAAAGCTGGACTTAATGAAAATATCAGAAAGATGGTTTCTGGCGATTAGAGTGAATTTATGATTGAGTGAAATTTTGGTTTGGTTGAGGAAAACAAAGGTCATAATGCACCATCACAAATGTAACAAATGTAAGTTATGAATAGATAAATAACATTATTATTATTTCATGACACCTCCAAGGAGTCGAAAGACTCATTGAAGGAGGGCACCTACTTCAATGAGGAATTCTATGTCTCCCCCCACTTAATCCAACAATTACACTGAACCTCCACTACCATCTTCATCATCTACACCAATGACATCTACTTTCCACCAACACCACTAGTGTTTTTTTTGTCTGTAAACTGTGCATGTTCTGTGGGCTGATTTTTCTGGATGCAGGATGAAAAGCGTGAGTTTTTGGGAGGGGTGGGTGGCTGCTACCTTTGTATGACATTGACTAACTCACTTTCAATTGAAAAATTCCCACATAAAGATTCCTCTCACCATGTTAAGAATTGCCTTTTCCAATCAAAGTGCACGGCATACCGTCATTCTTCCATTGCGCTACAGAGATGCTATGATGCATATGAGAAACAACTAGTAGAAAAAAGTATACCTTATTACAAGGTAATAAGCAATAAATATCAAATGAGTTTTTAAAGGTTTGTGACAATGTAATAATTAACAGAACCACATATTCACAAGAATAAAGAAGAATAAAGAATAATTAGTCTTTATTCTTCTGAATATGTGTTTCTAATAAAAGCAATAAATATTTAAATAAACAATATCTAATGTACAAGTCACTCTAAAACAAATGAATCTTATTGCAAGATAATAAGTAATGAACAGTAAAATAAATAACATCATCAATAGGAGCCTCCATAGCTCAGTCAGTATAGATGAAGTCCTTTGGTTGGAAAGACCTGGGTTCGATTCACATCATGATGTGAGGAACCTTTATCTGTTAAAGATGAGTTGGCCAGTCCCCTACAGAGGTAGGGGAGTTTCACCAGGAAACTCAGGTTTTTCGCTCCCCAGAACAGACAAACCAGCCCTGTGAACACACACACATTTATAGCCATGAATACTGTCTTAGGAGATGCAGCAAGGAGTGATGAACCAGTTGCATTAAAATTCGTTGTAAGCCACTTATTGGGGGAGAGGTATTCCACCCATCCCAATGGGATGGATGAGATGAATCAATCAATCATCAATAGGATGTAAGAAATGGTATAAACTTGTCATGTAGCATTATCATAATATCCTATAAAACCTCTGAGGGCGCATATCAAGAAATTGATGATGATAAATGACATTCTATGTACAAGAAAACTACACATTAAAAAAAAAAAAAACTATATATAGTCTATAAATACAAAATTATATAATCAACCCATATACAATTGTAAATGTTAACAGTATGAAGAAATTTAAAAAGCAAATGAAAACTGGAGGAATCAGATAGTTAGATTAATAAAAGCACTAAAATAGTGACAGCACTCACTTACAAAATGAGGGCAAATGAATATGATACACATGACTGATAAAGTGAAACTACAGAATTCACACACAAGCATGTCATTATCTCTCAACAGAAAGGAATGTATGAGACAGTTGTGACCTATGAGGAGCCAAGAAAGAATAACATTATTCTTACTCATTATTACTGATTTAATGGAAAGAATACAACACAAAGAAAAAATCAAACAACTTTAATGGATGCCTATGTTCTCCCCAGGACCTTTTGAATGGGCAAACTGTCTGGCTGGTTTTACTGACTGCCCAGTTAATTAATGTTGTGAATTGACATGGCTAAATAAATGGAAAAATAATTTAAGACATTTTTTAATTAATAGTGATGAGAAATCGAACCAGAGAGTCTCGATATTCGTGAGACCAGCATTGGATTTCAATTTCCTGCATTGCAAGCCAATCTTGAGAGCTTCGGATATTCACTTTGATGCACACCAATCCGTACATGGAAGAAGACAAAAATCGGGATCTCGAATACAACAGTATCAGTTGCAAAGAAGATCTTTTACGAAAGAGACATAATTTTGATGTTTGAAATAAATAAATTGTAAAAATTGAGCGAATTTGAATCGAAGGCAAAAATCAATGTTAAAAATCTACATTTATTTTTCTAAATGTATTCGTCCAAAGATTGTGAGTCAAGTATTTAATATTTTATTTTGTAAAAGAAAATAGGCCTGCACATCAAATATAGTTGTGATCTCGGGGAATTCTCGAAACTGTCGAGGACTATGACAGTCTCGAGTGATACCAATTCCCATTCCTAGTAATTAATACTTATAAATAGTAAAATTGCGAGATAATGTGTGTTGTGTGTCTCGGATATTACTGTCAGTGCACAATTCAGTGATTTGTTCTGATTAATTTAATAACAATGATATTTTGTATTTATTAAATTACCCCATAATGAGTAAAAAGTCATGTCAGAAAACCACACTCTTCAGTTGTTTAAGAAAGATGAAACCGATAAGCATAGTAGTGAAGACACCAAACCAAACAGAATCGTCGATTTATGCAGTCTCTTTCAAATGTAAAACGTGCGTCTAAATACTGCTTCTCAGGTATTAACAGTGAGTGGTTTAAAAAATTCTATTGGTTAGTGGTGAAAGATAATGGAATGATGTGTTCCACATGTATGAAATACGGAAAGAGACAACCCACAAACAAGGAAGTGACATGGGTAATTATGCTATGGACTTCGAAAAAACAGCTTGGTTAACCATGAACAAAGCAAGTTACACACTGATTCTTGTTCAGATATAATTGAAAACCATATACTAGAAGAAACTGGAATAAGGCAAATTGAAAAATCAATTTCAATTTTGAATAACTTGCAGACAGATGCTTTTCTGGGAACTTTAAGATCTATGTATTGGGTAACGAAAAATGTATTACCACATACTACATCATTTGAAAAATTGCTGAGCATTGCAAGGCTATGGGCTGTTCCTACTTAGAAATCTTAACGTTGGTAAAAATGCACATTATACCTCAGAAAGAATAATGAAAGAGTTGATTGATATTTTAGCATCAGAAATTAGATCTGAAATACTGAAAAATATGCATTCTGCAGATTATTTCAGTGTTTTATGTGATGAAATTACAGACATCTCAGTTTTAAAACAGCTGATTGTGTACATTAAATATGTTTGTCAACTTAGAAAAGTGGTCACAGTTAGTTTTGTATCAACTTGCAATATCATTGATGGCAAAGCTGAGACTATAACTAACAAAGTAACTGAAACCCTTAACAGTCTAGGCTTAAAAACTTGTAATCTGGTGGGCCTAGGATCTGATGGAGCAGCTGTCATGATTGGAAAGCAAAAGGGAGTTGCAAAACTGCTGAAAGATAAAACAGATGGACTCATGATCAACTGTCATTGTGTAAACCACCAACTGGCTCTTACTAGTGCCCAAGCAGCTGCTGAAGTGCCTTATTTAGTCATGTTTAATGATATCTTAAGGCAATGGTTTTTCTTCTACCAAAATTCCTCAGTCAGGATGGGTGGTTTAACTCAAATCCAAAATATACTGAACAGTCCTCAGATTAAACTTAAAATGGCTAGTGACACTAGATGGCTGTCTCATGATTCTGCAATACAGTCTCTAAGAGAATGTATGGTGAGTGTAATAGCTGCATTGGAAAGAGAGGCCACTGAACGAAATGATATCACAGCTGAAGGTTTAAGTAAATATCACAGAACATACAATTTCGTAGCTTCACTAATGATGCTTTGATGTGTTACCGCATTTATCTCACTTATCTAGATCATGGCAAAGGCAAGATGTTGGCTTAACTGAAAAAGAGCCAGTCTTAGAAGCCAGAAAACTATCCATCATGGAATTGAAGGACACTCCTGGCAGTCATTTTCAAAATCTTCATCAGCATCTTTCAGGTGAATGGTCAGACCTTCACATTGATTATTCAGAGTCTAATATTATTACGTTTAAGACTACAATATATGATAAATACATAGGCACGGTTATTAAACACCTAGAAGCAAGATTTCCAGATATCCAATCGCTTCCTGCTTTTCAAGACTTTTCAATGCAGAAAGTCATGATCAACATGATGCTTCTGAGATTCTTTTTGATTATTATTCTAGAAATGGAAATCCTGCAGTTTTAAACTATGAAAGTACTAAACTAGAATGGACAGTTGCATCAAAAATGATTAATGGACAGTCATACAAAAATCTAGATCCAAGACAAATACTGCTGAAATTGGCAATAACATCTGAGCAAAAAGTCTTTTCCAAATTTAGCAAAACTAGCAGCTGTTGGACTGGTCATACCTGTGAGCACAGCTGAATGTGAAAGGGGTTTCTCTACATTAAAAAATTAAAAACCTGTATGAGGAATCACATCAGTCAGAACACTCTAAATAATCTGGTGCTGATTTCCCTGGAGGGACCAGATCTAACAGATTTTAATTATGAAAAAGCTGCTGACAACTGAGCTTCTAAGAAGAAGAGAACAATTAATGTATAGAATTTTAAGCTGTGAGCATTAACAACGTGTTTCATTACTTAATGAGAAAATAAGAAAAATCCTAGTCTTGTTTGTTATAATTACTATATAAAATATTATCCTTGTTTGAAGTAATTTCTAATAAAATTACTATTTTAATTTGTTATAAAAAAGGATCTTTCTTAACTCATTCAAAATTTTATACGCCCGGCTAATGTTTCATTCCACTTGGCTGGTAAAAATATCTGCGGAGAACACTGGATACTATATTTTGTCTCAGTCACATAGAGGGATACATCAGGGATAAAATCTTAAAACTATGAAGCACATACAAAAACATTGTAAACAATAACTAGAAAAAAGTTAGACTGAAAATCTAAAGTTTTATGAGGGGAACCCTCTATTGGCACTGTTGGCTAGCCTTAGATATTGGGTGGGAGGCCCAAGAATCAAAGCTTCCAAAATCTTGGGAAGTTTAACACAACCAAATTTATTAAGAACTTAGATTTTAATAAATTTGATTATGATAAATAACATTCTATGTAATCAAATCTGGTTTTTCAAATCTGCTGCTGATTCAAATAAGTCTTTCAAGTTTATATTTGTTGCGATGAACCAAAGTAGTTTTTTTTTTTTTTTTTTTTTTTTTTTCTAGACCAGAACATAGTTATGGTTAGCAGACATATTTCCTGTCTTCTTCTGGGGGTGGGGATTGGCAAATCTCCTAGTTTGAGCATAATAAGATAAACTGCAAGACTTGTAAAGAAGGACCTGTAATAGAAAGGGGAGAGAGATGAGGTTTGAAAACAATACAGAGATTATATTTCTTTCTTTAGAGTTTTGGCTATTTTTTCTGAAGTATCCTGGATACAGGAAATAGTAATTGCATTACTATAGTTTGTATGTTGAGAGGGCTGTGAGGACAAATAATTTGTCTTTTTGGCATTGTAACCATTGGATAGTGGTACCACAGAAGGTTTTTCTAAGGAAGAAATGAAGGAATGGAATTTTTTTAAGCATTAGAGAAGGCAGATGACAAAACAAAAAAGGAAAAGCTGGTCCTTGCCAGAGATCTAAACAGCAGAGTGGGAATGATTACCAGATATATAGAAATGTTTGGGGGAAATTTCGAGAAAAGAACAAAGCTAATAACAATGGTAAGTGCCTGCTGGATGTCTGTTAAGAACATGAACTAGTTATTACTAATGCTATGTTCCAACATAAAAATGTCCACAAATTCACATGGAGAGAAGATGCAAGTAATAAGAAAAGCCTCAGTGACTATGTCATTGTTGATATTGATGTTTCCCTACTGGCTCAGGACACAAGAGTATACAGAGGATTTGAAATAGGAAGTGATCACTATTTAGTTTGGGGCAGTATAAATTGGAATTTCATATTGAAAAGAAGAGTGTGTAGGAGAGTTTTAAAACAAATCAAAGTTCAGCAGCTTTCAGATATGAACTGTAAACTCAAATACACAAACATTATTCAAGAAAGAATGAAAGAGTTTGAAAACAAGAACCCTTGCAGACTCACTGGCCTGAAGAAAACATTGACTGATTCAGCTAGAGAGGCATGTGATGAGGTTGGCAACTTACCACATGACACAAAAATGACAACTCCATATAGACTCAGGAAGTTAAAGAGGTGGTCAAGGAAAGAAGGATGCATAGTGAAAGTTCTTAGCAAGTAAGTCGGTTTGTTTGCTTAAAGAATAGAGAGAGAAATGCAAGAAGAGGAAACACCATATAAAACTAGCTAAACAAGAGTCATAGGAGGACTGGTAAGAAAACAGAAAATAAATATCAGGAAGGTGGCAAAATATTCCAGAAGCTATCGAGAAAAAAAAAAGCTTAAAAATGGAGGAAATAGTACTGTAAAAGGAATCAGAGATGATAAAGATGACATGAAAACTGATGATAAAGATATTCTAGAGGTCTGGAATAATTACTTTGAAAAATTGCAAAATGAAGCATGGATGAAATATGACCAGTATTAGCATTGTGGTATAAAACATTCAACATAGAGTCAATGGAATGCAAACAGGAATACATATCCATACTTGAAGCAGAAAAAGCCACCAAGAACATGAAATGTGAAAAGGCAGCTTGAGTAGATTACATGCGAACAGAAATGCTCAAATATGGAGGTATAAAAGTTTTACAGCAGCTGCACTGCATAATTCACTGATGAGATGGTCAAATTCCAGGTGAATGAAGTAGATCTCTCATAGTACCAACCTATAAAATAGGTAATAAAACTGAAAGTGAGAATTAGAAGAATTAGATGAGAATTAGAAGAATTAGATGAACAAGAACACTCAGCAAGAACTGAGTGTTCTTGCTGAGATCTAGGCAAGTATACCTAAGAAACAACTAAGAAAAATTGTAGAAGGGAGAATTTTAATCAATATATTATTTATTATTTTTTTTTATAATCATATAGCCACAGATATGGCTATATGATTTCATTTAAGCACAGTGTGATTGAGTATGCAAAAAAAAGAATGGCAGTAGAGTTGTACTTGGGGCCTCTGCCTACAGAAAAAAATGGCATGAATTTGGAGGAAACAAGAGCAGCAATTAATAGAAGCAAATTGTAAAAACAATCTCCACAGAAAACCGGCAAAATGGCCAGAAATTTAAAATGAATTAAAAACTTGGATAATGGATCAAAGAAGTATCTACAAAAATGATTATTAAACATACAAAATTATTGGCAACAAAAAGAAATATTATCGTTTTTACAAGGTCACCATCTTGGTGCTTTAGATTTATGAAGAGAAATGATTTATGCATGCCTGCAAAAATGAAACTATCACAAACTATGTCACACTAATTCGAAATTAAAATGATTGAGTTTCACAGATTCATCATAAATGCTATTTTGAACTTTCACAGATAGCTAATATGGATGAAGTGCCTCCAACTTTTGATGTGAACTCGAACAAGACATTGACTCCAAAGATAAAAAAAATATTGTTAAAATTTCTGGTCATGAAAAATCCCACTATATTGTTGTTTTGTCGTGAAGCATAGATAAAACAAAATTGCCACCTTTTTTAATTTTTAAAAGAAAACCAATGCCCAAAGGAAAACTTCATAAAGGGGTTTACATTCATATTTATCCAAAAGGATGGATGGATGAGGAAGGGATGAAGTTATGGATAAAGATGTGGTCAGGACGTATACTGGCAGATAAGACTTATTAAAATTTAAAATTAAAAAAATAATTAACCAAAAACGCTTCACTTCGGCAATGCAAAATTATACAAATTAAGTGGATATTGAATCCAACATTATTTCAAAGCCGAATATAGAAACTCTAAGAATTTCATGCCGAATATATAGAAACTATAAAAGTTTCGGCAGATCCAAGTGCAAGCCAAACACCTGGTTCAGGCTAGGGAAACTCATACTAAAGGTGGAGTAAGTTCTGATCTCTATCCTTAGTATTTTCCATAATGTAAAGCACATCTCCTTATGATGCTATACATTATGGAGGAAGGGTCACTACCCATGACTGATTTAGACCTTTGTTAAATGTTCAAGTACAGGTCAAACTCCAAAAACTCAGCACTGTACCCCTCCATAACAGGCTCACCCTGCCACTGAGAAGAACTCTCAGAACCGGTTGGCTCTACACTGTGGCAGGCTCACCCCACCACCGAGCAGAGCTGCTCATTTGCTCATATCTATCTCATCTGAGGGGTAACAGCAACAGCCGTGGCTCAGTTAACTTCATCGCCTACAGCATTGCCATTCATTACAAGTTTAGATACAAGAACAAATTAGAGTTATAAGTAGTGAACTTTGCTTAATGTATGTTGTTATCCTTATGGAATAGCACAGAAATGTTGTATGCATATTATTTGTAAGCTTTTGTTACAGTTGTGTTCATATGTAACTATTACTTAATGTTGGAGGCTTAATGGATTTTTTACAACACTCAGAAAGGATTAAAAAAGAATTTAATACTTCCTATATTTCTTCCTAGTCACTAAGACATCTATGGGGATTACAAAAATAACTAATGTAACATAACACAAATATCATACAATACTAAGCCCAACCATGTGGGTGACACTAAAGTCCTATCTAGGTGGAGCGCCCTCTAAGGGCAGTTGTAGGTGGCCTGGAATGTAAGATGGGATCTCTGGTGATGAGTGTTTCCCAAATCTTCGGAAGCTTAATGCAACCATATTTATTAAGATTTGGTTGATTTCTAAGAGCTGCTGCTGCTTCTAAGAATAGTCTCTCTTTCTTGAATTTGCTGTGATGGAGCATGGTGGTTTTCTTCCATGATACTCTGTGCATGGTGTCCAAGACATGGTCAGCCAAGCCTGAATAACCATAGTTGTGTTTACAGATGTAAGACTTGTGTTCCTCTAGGTGGATGAATGCTGATCTGCCTGTCTGTCCAAAGTACGCCAGCGTACGGGAACAGGGTACTTTGTAAACTCCAGGCAGAGAGAGAGAGAGGAGGGAGCTGATCTTTCGTAGAACGGATAAGGGTAGCAAGTTAGCAGTGGGGCTTAAATGCTGTGTGTAAGTGGTACTTGTTTAAAATCTTGGCTTTTTTTTTTCAGATGTGCCATGGATGAAAGGTATGGTGATGGCATTTCTAAACTCTTTCTCATGAGAAGACCGGGGAATGGGGAAGAACTGATTATTTTTTTGATACTGTGATCGCTGTAGCCATTGGAGAGGAAAGTGTTGTGTATGTAGTTAAGCTCAGTAGTGAGGGCGGTTCCACTGAATATTATCCTCTGCGATCACGCTACCTACAACCCGCTAGAACATGACCCCAAAAAACACAAGTTAAGAAATTAAAAATCTTACTTAAAAAAGTATCTTCCTGGCCCCCCGACATCACGAAAAAACTTAAACCTTTCTGCTCCCGTCCCCCCAGAATTTACGGTTTACCAAAAATCCATAAACTCAATTCCCCACTCAGACCTATAGTAGATGCCACCAATGCACCTTGCTACAGACTGTCTAAACAGCTGGCCAACTCTCTGACCCCCCCCCCCACTGGAAGGTCCATTTCCTATATAAAAAACTCAACCCACTTTAAAGCCCTCATAGAAAATTTAACCATGAATAAAGCAAACATATTGGTAAGCTTTGATATCTCCTATTTGTTTACTAATATTCCCTTAACTGACACCTTATGTCTCTTAGAAAAAGTTTTCCCTTCTGACATCTTAGATCTCTTTTCCTTTGCCATTAACTCTAGGTATTTTTCTTGGAAAAATAAAATCTACAAGCAGATAGAGGGAACTGCGATGGGTTCCCCCCACTCCCCCCCCTTGCCAATTTCTATATGGAAGATTTCGAAAAACGAGCCATAGACTCAGCCCCACTCAAACCTTCTATCTGGCTAAGATATGTAGATGATGTGTTCTCTATTTGGCCTCATGGCCCAGACACATTAGACTCCTTCCTCAGTCATCTCAATAGCCTACATCCAAGAATCCAGTTTACTATGGAAAAGGAAAAGAACAACTGTTTACCCTTCCTAGACACCTTAGTCACACGCCTGCCTAATGATACACTTGCCTTCACTGTATACAGAAAACCCACATGCACAGGCAGATACATTCACAAACTCTCCCACCACCACCACCCCTCTCAACAATATGGCATTATTAAAACTCTTACCAAGAGAGCCCACAATCTTTGTTCCAGTGGAACCGCCCTCACTACTGAACTTAACTACATACACAACACTTTCCTCTCCAATGGCTACAGCAATCACAGTATCAAAAAAATAATCAGTTCCTCCCCCATTCCCCGTCCTTCTCGTCAACAAGAATTTAAAAATGCCATCACCATACCCTACATCCGTGGCACATCCGAAAAAATAGCCAAGATTCTAAAAAAGTAAAACCTACACACAGCATATAAGCCCCACCGCAAACTTGCTACCCTTATCCGTTCTACGAAAGATCAGCTCCCTCCTCTCTCTGCCTGGAGTTTACAAAGTACCCTGTTCCTGTAAGTTGGCGTACTTTGGACAGACATCCATCTGCCTCGAGGAACACAAGTCTTACATCTGTAAACACAACTATGATCATTCAGGCTTGGCTGACCATGTCTTGGATACCACCCACAGAGTATCATGGAAGAAAACCACCATGCTCCATCACAGCAAATTCAAGAAAGAGAGACTATTCTTAGAAGCAGCAGCTCTTAGAAATCAACCAAATCTTTATAAATACGGTTGCATTAAGCTTCCGAAGATTTGGGAAACACTCATCACCAGAGATCCCACCTTACATTCCAGGCCACCTACAACTGCCCTTAGAGGGCACTCTGCCTAGATAGGACTTTAGTGTCATCCACGTGGTTGGGCTTAGTATTGTATGATATTTGTGTTATGTTACATTAGTTATTTTTGTAATTCCCATAGATGTCCTAGTGACTAGGAAGAAATATAGGAAGTATTAAATTCTTTTTTAATCCTTTCTGAGTGTTGTAAATATCCAGTAAGCCTCCAACATTATGTCCTCACAGCACTTAAGCCTCTACACACAAATTGTAACTATTACTGTATAATGTGGAGTACTGTAGCAATGGCAGCAATTATGTCAATTGAGCTTCGCTTTGAATCTTGGTAACAGACATGCACATTGGTTGTTGTTTTTAGAACAGCTGTCATTTGGTAAGAGGAATGCTAGGAAGTAAAGGGTAGCCAAGTAAAGAAGAAGAGTTAAAAAGGTCTAATAAACTACCAAGTTAAGTTCTCTAATCTTGGAAAAGTTTTTATATGCATCTTGAATTACTCTCGAAGGACACAGAAATGTGAAGCTAATAATTGAAGTACAGTATTAATATATCAAGTCTTTGTATATGAGAATATTTTTGTGTTTAATGAAAGGCAAGTGACTACATTCCTGTTGTTTCAGAGATTATTCGTCATGCCTACTTCAGAAAATTGAAAGATAGATACGTTAAGAAATTTTGATATGGGCAAGTGAGACTACAGAAAAAGTTTTAAGTTGAATGCTATGTTCAGTTTGTTTTATAAAGTATTTCTTGTTATCTCTCAGTATTGAATTTAACTGTGAAAGTTCAGAGTATGAGAGAATATTATTGAGCTCATTTATGTAATTCTTAAAATGGCCATTTAATTATTCTCTGTATGTTGTACATAATTATATGTTTACAGTAATATCAACTATTCACACAAAAATAAAAGGCAAAGGTAATATTCAAAAGACATATTTCGGTGATTACACCACATTTTTTTATTATTCAGTTATATAAAACACTGAAATAATAGTTCCCGACAAGTTTCGTAAATCGTAGGATTTACATATTCAGGGGTAAATAGTATAACTTAAAGTTTAAACAAGAGAATTAATAAATACAAATCATAACCGTCTGGCTATTCATAAAACTCAAATAACAGAATGCAGATATATAACGTTATTGATGTTGAACAATACTGGACGATGTCACGTGTGCTTGTTCTCGTTCATACAGTCTGAGCTCAGATTGAGGTAGATTTTTTTATTAGAGCTGACCACACTTGATGGATGACCACACCAATGCCAATAATGCACACAACTAGAAGCAAACACTAGAGGCTGGGGACCCTTGCTTCGATGACTTGACCATTTGAAGTCATTGAAGCTAATATACACAAACATGCACATGAAATCAAAGAAGACAAATCATAAAAGCCAATATCAGCAACACATGCTTCATTTCCTTGTAGGAAATGAAGCCAATATATACTAATATGCCAACAAAGCACATCACATTTTTATAAACTTTCATGGCTTAGGAATATAAAAAATAAAATTTAAATTAAAAAAAATAGAATGTCCATTAGCATTATACACAAACGAAAGGATATGTGCGTTGTATTATAAACTAAGGCAATTAATTGGAGTCATTAGCTCCTATATGCAAGTAGCCTGGTTGTAAAGACACTGAACATGCAATCTTTGTTTGTTATACTCATATAAATAATCTCTCATTGAATTGACATGGAACCCTAATCAGTAAACTCGTGGAACCCTAATCAGTAAACTGGAACAGATGGGGATAGATATAGGGTTGGTAAGATGGATAGGAGGGTGGTTGAAGGAGAGATACCAGAGAGTGGTTTATTCAGGAGTGGAGTCAAAAAGACGTCTTGTGACTAGTGGAGTGCCGCAGGGCTCTGTTCTTGGACCACTGCTTTTCAATTTGTTCATCAATGATATTGGAAAGGATTTGAGAGGAAGTGTTCACTTGTTTGCTGATGATGCAAAGTTGGGTAGAGCAATTGTGAGTGCACAGGATGTCAAAATTTTACAGGATGATTTGGATAGTTTGGAGGACTGGGCTAGGAAAAATGGATGTCAGTTTAATGTGGCAAAGTGTAAGGTTATGTACTTTGGGGTGAAAAGAATAGCAGCAGTATATCGCATAGGTGGAACTGTACTCCAGGAGATTGATGAGGCCAGGTATTTGGGAGTGCTGGTGGATAGGGAGTTGAAGTTTAGGGGGCACATTGCAAAAGTAACTAAAACAGCTCACCAAATCACTTGGCTTATGAAAAATACTTTAATATGCAGAGAGAAGCAAGTTGTTGTTCCTCTGTATCGAGCCTTAATAAGACCCCATCTGGACTTCTGTGCCCAGTTATGGGCACCAGGGTTTCTTCGTGATGGGGAGGAAGTGGAGAGGGTCCAGAGACGAGTGACCAAGATGATAGCAGGTCTGTGGAATGAACCTTATGAGAATAGGTTGAGGATTTGTGGGTTGCAGAAATTGGACGATAGGCGAAGGAGGGGTGATATGATTGAGACATTCAAATTACTGAAGGGTTTTTGTAAGATTGATCCAGAAGATATTTTTGAAAATATGACTGGTGGTGGGAGGACTAGGGGCCATGCAAGAGCGTGGTTGACAAGAGTGTTAGAGCTAGGTTTTTTACTTGGAGAGTGGTGAATGAGTGGAATAAGCTTCCAGAGTCTGTTGTGGGTGCTACAACCGTGAATGAGTTCAAGGCAAGATATGATAGATACTGTGTGAATGTTGAATAGTTGTTCCAGACATGATGTTAGGGCCTCCCTCGATGAGTCTGTCGACTCCTTGGAGTTTCCCGGAATAATAATAATAATAATTATATTCTAAAGGAAATATAATTCTCTTAAATTAGATATAATTTAATTTATCATCATCAAATTCCCAATATATACTCTCAAGGGTTGTACAGGATATAATAGTACTAGATGGGCAATTACATCATTACTAGCTTCCTATCTAATTTTCCTCCAAATCAGTCTGTTACCTGTCAAGACAACAACACTATCAGTTCTGATATTTCTATCCTCTAAGACACTTTTTACTGTATCAATCCACCTATATCTTGGTCTTCCTCTGGGTCTTTTTCCTGACAACCTAGCAGAGAACAATTGTTTTTCTCATCTTTCCTCCCCCATTCTGTTTAAGTGACCATACCACCTGAGATTAGCTCTGCTAACACATTCCTGGATGCTGACAGTGGCATTTCCTAATATCCTCGTGTTTAATACGATATTGCCATTGATGCCATCTGTTCACACCTCTAATCTTTCTCAGGACTCTCATATCTGCAGTCTCTAGTCTTTGGTCAAGTGTTTTACTTCTGACCCAGCTCTCAGATCCATAAGTTAAAACTGGTCTGAAAACTGTCTTGTATACAGCTAATTTTGTGTTCCGACTAATTTCTCTCTTATTCCATATGAATTTATTCAGTTGACTTCCTACAATATCAGCTTTGTTGATTCTGTTGTCTATTTCCATATTTAATTTACCATCTTCACTAAAAATCGTACCTATGTACCTGAAATGTTTTATTTTACTTGTTCTATAGGTTCTCCATTCACAATGCAGTTGATATTTTCAATGTTTCTACCTATTTTTATTGTCTTTGCCTTGTTATTGCTGACTTTTATACCATATCTATTACAACAGTTATTCACTTTAGTCAGGGAATCTTGCAGACTTGTAGCAGATTTATTTAGAAGTATAACATCATCTGCATAAAGCAAAGACCTGAGATTAACATTTCCAAGTTTGATATCAGGTTACCACTTTCCTTCATAATGTGATCCATATAGATAATGAATAACAGAGGGGATAATGTACATCCTTGTCTGCAACCAGATTTAACATTAAAACCGCCTTCCTGTATTTCCTTCAATTCTAATTGCTGACTTACAACTCAAATAAAGACTAAGTATTGCTTGATATAATGCCCTATAGACACCAAATAAATGTAGCATTTCAAATAGTTTCTTTCTTTGCACCTAGTCATATACCTTTTCAGATCTACAAAACTTAAATACAGATCTTTGTTATATTCCCATGATTTTTCAATTATCCGTTGTAAAGTGAAAATCTGATCCTGACAGTCTCTATTTGGCCTGAATCCAGCTTGTTCTTCACAAGCTTCTCTTCAACAATCCTTCTCAACCGTTACTCAAGTATACTTGCATATATCTTACCAGGAACACTCAGTAGTGAAAGAGCTCTACCTCTGTAATTCTCAGATTCATAAACACCTCTGTAATTCTCATATTCAGTTTTGTTTCCCTTTTTATATATATGGGTACCATGAGAGCTCTACTTCAATAATCTGGAATTTGTCTCTCTGTCCAGGCCTTCTGAATTATGCAGTGCAGCCAATGTAAGAATTTTATACCACCACACTTCAGCATTTCAGGATGAATATCATCTACTCCTGCTGCCTTTCCACATTTCAGGCTTTTGATGGCTTTTTCTACTTCAAGTATGGATATGTATTCCTGACTGCATGCCTGGTCACTGTTTTTTACCACTGCGCTGACATCACTGCCTCTTTCATTTAGCAATATTTATAAGTAATTACTCCATACTTCAAGGATATCTTTTTCTCCTACTTTCATGTCACCTTTATCATCTCTAATTCCTTTTACAGCACTCTTTCCTCCATTCCTAAGCTTCTTCAACAACCTCCAGAATATTTTGCCACCTTCTTGATATTTATTTTCTATATTCTTGCCAAAGTCCTCTTATGACTTTTGCTTAGCTACTTTTACACAGTGTTTAGCTTTCTTACATTTGTCTCTGTATTTTCTAAGATCACAAGCTGACTTATTTGACAGGAACTTTTGATATGCTTTCTTCTTTTCCTTCACTGCCTCTTTAACTTCGTGTGTCCACCATGGAGTTCTGATTTTTCTATCCTAGCAGACAACACATGCCTCTCTGGCTGAATCAATCAGTGTTTTCTTCAGGGCTTGCCAATGAATCTCCAAGATTTGGTTGCTGTTCTCAAATTCTTTTATTTTTTTTTTCAATCATGTTTGTGTATTTTAGTCCACAGTTCACATCTGAGAGCTGCTCAACTTTTATTCGCTTTAAAACTTTCTTACATGTTCTTTTTTTCAATATGAAATTCAATTTTATCCTGCTCAAGACTACATAATGATCGCTTCCAATTTCAAATCCTCTGTACACTCTGGTGTCCTGCATCAGGGTCACATAGTCAATGAGACTTTTCTTATTCCTTGCCTTTTCTCTCCATGTGAATTTATGTACATTTTTATGTTGGAATATTGTGTTAGTAATAACCAGTCCATGTCTTGAGGCGAAATCCAACAGGTATTTGCCATTATTATTAGCTTTGCTCTTTTCTCCAAATTTTTCCAATATATTTTTGTATGTCTGATAATCATTGCCTACTCTGCTATTTAGATCTCCAACAATGACCAACTTTTCCTTTTTCATTGTGTCAGTTGCTTTCTCTAAAGCCTCAAAATATTCCTCCACTTCTACCTTAGTAGAACCTTCTGTGGGACCATAGGCACAAAAGTATCATTTCTCAGTACCCCATTCTCAAATTTATCTACATCGCTCTACTTGAGACTGCCTGCCACTTAAGAAGATTAGCCTTGTATTCAGTGTTGAATACTATGGCTACTCCTTCTTTTCCTTGATTGTCATTGCCTGAATATAACATTTTGTATTTATTGCTCAGAAAGGTCTCATCAGTTTTTGCCTTTTTTGTTTCAGTCACCCCTATTATGTCGATCTGGTACTTATCTAATTCCTCAGCTAGCTCCATTTCTTTGCCATTCAGGCTTCTTATGTTGATAGTACTGATCGTTAACTCTGGTGATGTTGAGTTGGGGTTTGTTTTCAGATTTGTTCCAGTAACTGACTTTTTGCTATTTGCCCAGGTTCCCTGGCAAAAATAACATGGGCCTTGTTTATCTGGGCAACACCCCAGCCAGCATGAAATTCGGTCATGTTGTACCATCATTTTTTATTTTGGTTTAGGCCAATAAGAATACAATTTGGTCAACTAAATCCCAAATTGCAAGCCCATACTCGTTCATTCAGTATCCAGGTAGTTCGTTCAGTACCTAACACGGTGCACCATGAGAAGGTGAGAACTGGACATTAGGTCAGAAGCCCTGGTCGGTTCCCTGCATTCCTTTCTATGTGGAGGTCTCCTCTCAGTTATATAGCTTCGACCCTTAAGCAAGCGAAAAAACTTTCTATGACTGTGAAAATAAGCTGGAACATTGAATAAAATCAGCTGCATCCAAAATGAGAAACCAGAAACCTATACACAAGTAAAACAGTTCACACATGTAAATGCAATTTTTAGTGAAAATGGAAAATGAAATATGGAAATAGACAACAGTTTGACTCACCACCATACTAACAAAGTTAGTATGGTGGTGAGTCAAACTTGCATCTTGTCCAAATGACAGTAAAACCTTTTGGTCTCTTGCCAAAGCAAATGATCATAATTTTTGCCACCTCTTGCACCCCTGTCGCACTCAAGTACGTCTACTGTATCATCATCCACACAAAAAAAAAAAAAAAAAACAATCCAATATCTACACACTTTTCTTTCAATGCATGCTTAACTAATAATGATAAATATCTCCTCCAACCATTCCAAATACTCAATACTTTATCTTTTCCAGAAAGAAATCACAAGAATATTGTCCAAACTAGACACTAAAGTTTCCTGTTCCTGATAGCATTCCTCCAATTCCTGAATATTTGTGTGCTAGAATCGACTCCTCCGCTATGTTGCCTTTTTATGCTCTTACTCCACTGGTATCCATCCCACAGCTTGGCCTACATTCAATCCATCCCCAAGAGTGGGGGGAGGACAAATTCTACTACTACTACCACCAGAGTATCACCTAATCTCTCATATTGTAATCCTCTCGAAAGTAACAAAAAGAACCAACAATATCCAACTCTTACGCTACCTCAAAGGTAATGTAAGAATTTGATGTAGGGTTTTTTCCTCCTTACTAAAGGGCAGGCCAGTTAAATAACGTTGAAATCAAATTAGTGTCACTTTTGCATACTGTTTGAATTCTAATGTAGTTTGTCTCTGTATATATACATATATTCCAGATAATGACCTTAATATGAAGGTCAACATGTCAGGAAATTAAAGTAATTATTCTTAAAACAGTAGTCCCCATAATTTTATCAAGATGAATACTGATCACCAGGTAACATTAAAAGAAAAGCTACACAAATGCACATTTCTCATGCAGTCCCAATGATGAAGGATGAAGTCCGAACAAGATGAAGGATTCCATCAAAACATAAGTATCATGGAAGATAATGTTCTGACATCATGGATAACTACTGATGATTCTTTCAAAAGGAATGTGATACAATTCAAAAAAATAAATAATAATTCTCTGTATAGAGTTAGAAAGGCATATTTCTTTTCTAACTTTTATATTTTCCATGTATTTTTCTTACTATTTTTGTTACGTTCACAACCACAATGCAAGACTGTGATGTTATAAGAGCAAGTGAAACTTTAATCTTATGATATCCATCATACAAAGTGGGTATAAGGGGTGACATAAGTTCATTCATATTGATATAAATGAAAAGTAGGAGATAATTAAAAAAATCAATATGTGGTGCAAATATTTGACTATCATTTGCATAATCAGTGTACCAAATTTATTTTTTTTCCATGCTTAAGTCAACCATGTTACCAACACACATACGAAAAAAAATAAAAAATTTGCTGTCCAGTGTAATCAATCCACTTAACTCCATACATCCTAATAATTAGTATGCAATAAACATAAAAATGTTTTTAGAATTTGATATATTACAAAAATCTAATATGCTTGTAAAACTACAAGCGCATTAGTACCATTGGTGGCCAAACGGCTCAAAAAATCTAAAACACAGGAGACCAAACATGGAACTTATTTTTTCAAGAAGGATGGTGGTGAGATCTCTCTCACACATTGACTAATGAAATTATCTACTTCATAAAAGCATTCAAAAATGTCCATGCCTACATTGAGACTCAAATCAACATACTGCTGGCTGAAGAATGGAGATGCTTTACACTCAACCAACTAGACCAGTATGATAATGAACAACTAAAATATTATGTATTCCATTAATTTAAATAATTAAACTTCATTTTAAATTTGCATCAACATTTTAATCAGTTAATAAAATTCACCTGTAAAAGATGATAAGCAAAATGATACGAGCATGAATCACTAATGTTTTCTTTAACAGTCTCGTTTAAAAGACAAAATATTTTACTCCAATTACGAAGCTCCATCCTTATTTGAAGAAACCAATTATCACTACTAATTTTGGTCCATATCTGCTGAAAACCTGGAGGAAAGAGGTAAAAGACTGCTTTCAGTACTGTAATCAGGGGGAGAAAAAAAAATGAAGTAAGCCAATTTTATTCAGTTCCATTACTACAAACTGTTCACTTTACTCTTAATGATTTTTTTTTTCATAGCAAATTCCAAATAATTTATAATATTAAATTAGAAATGATGGAACTGGAATTTCCAGACCATTTCTCAATACACTCTCAACAAAACAGTCAAATCAATATATCTCGAGTACATGTTCTCTTTTCATACTGCTCATTTCTGTGTTCTTTAGGGTAGCATTAACTTCAGGAATTGCAGTCTTTGTTTTGATAGAATGGCTGTACCTACTACTTAAGATTACTCATTATAACATTAACTTGGTTGTTATCATTTTTATGGTTATTTAATGAAGTGTAAAGATCATACACAAAAATTATAGAACTTGAATATTAAAACTTACCTGTGAGAAAAAATCACTACTGGCAGATTTCAATTTTTTTTTACAAAAATTTGAAATCTGCCAGCTTGGTTAGTTGAGTTAATGTAAGTTTTCCAATCAACTGCCTACAAGTTTAAATCCTGTTGTGGATATGGATGTTTGTGATTGTCTTTAGTTGGAAGATAAATTTCAGTGATTGTGCTGGACCACCTCATCACTATTAGCAGCTAGAGTAGCTTGAAAAAAAATTCCACATTTGGACTAGACAAAATCATGTTCTAGAGAGCATGATTTTGATTACATAAAAATTTAAAAATATGATAAGAAAAAAAGCTCTACAGGTTTACAACCTTTTGTGTTTGAGAGTCAAATAAAATACTTGTATCTCGCAGTTGACTATAAGAAATTTAATTCGGCAGACAATTCATTTTGACGTGTACGTTATTGAAACAAAAATGAAACTCAGAATCCTACAAGAAAACTTTCAGATCTAAACAGTTAATGCAGAAAAAGTAAGGAATAAAATGAAAGTTTTCAGTTTTACTTGTTTATGTAAAAACAAGTAAAGCTATGAAGCAAGTCAAAACAATAAAAGTGAAACAAGTATAAGAAGCAAAGCAATGATTATTTTTAATAATTGATAATACTGTTGGACTGCTGTATGCTATGGCTCAAATTTCAGAGGGGAATTTACATCCTCAACAATTAAAACAATAATGTCCGCCAAACAACTGTTTCTAATTTTCAGTTACTCAGTAGCTGTCTCACTTATTTTTAGAAGTAAGATGCTAACTACATCCAAACAGCTGCTTCAAATTTACACCAACCTCTTGCTCATTTTTACATGTGAGATGGTTTTAAGAAATTACTTTTTAAGAGGAACTACATAAAACCATCAACAAATAACTGGTCACAAATGAATGAACAATGTAGCATGTAGCGGTTTATGGCATTTTCCTTTCTTCTCTCCTTAACAATCTCATACTAATTTTTGATCCAATTGTGCAGAAGTTGTCAGTGAACCTTAAACAACACAAGAAATAAATATATTCCTAATTTTGTTGAAAACACAGTATGCAACTTGTACTGGGTCTGCATGAACAATGCAGACACAGAAAGCCTCCTATTTCAGTATGATAAAGAGGAATTTCTCAGAAAACCTTTAGAAACAAAAGAAAACTATTCTCCAAATCAGGTTAAAATTGAATGAACCTTGATAGATATAAGACCCTTCACTTCACTCCTCTAACTTAAAAGCAATATAGTAATCAGGATACATGATCTACTTAACTAGTTAGATTAATTAAATGATCAAGTTTATATAACCTTCAGAAATGACAAGGAAAACACCCAAACTACATGTCAGAAATTGGAACTCTACCATATTAAGCACTAAACAAGAAAAACTTCTCATAGCTATTTCCTTAAAACAACAAAAAATCAATTTGAAGCTTAAAAGATCAAAGCCAAAAATGATACTCGAAGATAAAAAGAAAGAATTATTTTGAAAAACAGTTGAATAATTTATGGATGAACTGCACTATAGGTATATCAGATAAAAAAATTAATAATCCAGAAGGAACTTCCTATAAGATCCTTCGAATCATAACAATTTTATGATTAGAAACTGCACTAAAAATCCAAAAGAATGAGAAAATACCTGATTTTGATAGTATATAATATCAGAAGATATTAGAAACATATTAAACGCAGCCAATTAAGGGTCAAAGATAGATAACTGAGAGGACATCCCAATAGCCTTTAAAGAATGCAGAGAACCAGATGGGGCTTCTGACCTAATGTCCAATCCTCATCTTTACATGATGTGTCTCATTAGCAGGCATCCACTGAGTACTGAATGAATGAGGATGAGCTGGCAAACTTGGGACTAAGCCAACCAAAATGTACTCTCTAGTGGCTTAAACCATAAATAAACATGAGGAGAATGAGAGGAGATTTGGAGCTTGCTGGGGCATCATCCAGTTAAATAAGGCTTCTGTTGTTTTCATTACGGAACCAGTATGAACAATGATATTGGAACACATCAGAAGAAGTGAAGAACAAAGGAAAGAAAATTGAACTTGCAGAAGAACAGGAAAAGTGTGATGTGAATATAATTGGAAGTACTGAGAGAAATGGGACTAAAAACTACTAAATAAAGAACATAGGATGTTATATTTGGACAATAATGATCAAAGAAAAAAAGGAGTTCCAACAGCATTCAACATCAAGCATGAAGAAAAACTTCTTGATTGGAAGAAAGTTACAAGCGGAGTTATGTAGGAAAACATCAAAATGAGGAAATAGACAATAAAACTTTTGTGCCTATGGTCTCACAGAAGGTTCTCCTAAGAGTTTGAAAAATTTTTTTAAACATTACAGAAGACATCATCACATTCCTGATATGTACCCTCAGAGGGTATGCAGATTATGACAGCACTACATGAAAAAGATCATTACTATAGTTCGCCCACCGATTTGAGGTCCCTCGAAACTACTGCGCATGTCAGAAAAAGGAGAATCCATTCCGATAATAGGGTAATCAGTCTGTCTTCTGGGATGTAATAATAAACAAACTGAGTTTGTTTATTATTACAGGTTGGAAAATTTAGCTTTTCTTTTACGAACATTGTTGTTTTTAAAGTGTAACTATTTTGCTTGTATAACAGTTGGAAAAATGTACGTAGAGTGTTAATACGTGCAAATACTGCATTCTACATAAAACAATGTCACTTCGCTCCATGATAAGTTTCCTTTTATTCTGGGACTTTTTAAAACAAAATCCGATTTCATGAAGTATTTTCTTTAAAGTTTCTCTTTTCCAAGGAAAATTAATTTTTTCTTTAAGCACAGGAATCAAGTTCAGAATAGTTGGCACTCTTTTCTCGAATACGTAAAATTCGTGAATAGCTCTTCTTATAACGTCTACATCAAAATCATTCAAAGCTACGGTTTCGATGGTTTTCTTTCTCTGGCGCTTTTTTTTTTTTTTTAGGAGATTTAAATTTTGGCTTACCTTCACCTTTTGATTCCCTACGAATTCTTTTAACAGTTGACCCCGATACGCCCGCAATTGCACTTGCACGTTTTATGACTTGAGAAAGGGGAACAAGAAAACGGCCTTCAGACGATTCTTTTTCGCAGAATGTCAGCACATTATTCAATATTCTTTTGCAAGAGCTACTGAAACGTTTAACAACAGAACTTGTTGACTGTACTGGATCCATCATACAAATTAATAATAAAAAAATAACGCAAAAAGAGAACAACAAAAATCAAGCTAGTACTAGTACAGCGACAGACAAAAAAGCACGTGATTTCGCATGTTGGCGACCAATTCGTACATCCTTCATTTCTTTCTCCCCTTCAGCATGAATCGACTATTCTTGGCACAAAGCCAAGAAGGGACCTAGAAGTGGTGGGTGAACTATAACTACCTATCAACAATTTTCTTCAAAATTCATCTAATATCCGTCAAGATTCCAATATTATCCACAGAATCTATATATTCCACTGGACCTTCAAGGTTTAGTTCTTGTTTTCAAACTCTTTTTCCTGAAGGATATTTGTGTATTTGCATTTACAGTTTCACCTCTGCAAGATGCTCAACTTTTGTTTTAAAACTCTATTGCATACTCTTCTATTCAATGACATTCAATTTTATCCTGCTCAAAACTAAACGGTAATCATTTCCAATGTCAAAACTTCTGTATACTGTTGTGTCCTGAACTAGCATAAAGGTATCACTATAAACAATAACATAATCAATGAAACTTTTCTTATTTCTCACATCATCATCTCTACATGAGAAATTGTCCACTTTTTTATGCTGGAACAAGGTGCTAGTATAACTAGTCATCATAATACTAATTATGGATATAGATCATATTGGTCTGTTCCGATCTCATTATCCATCTAATATCCTTTTTTGAGGTCCACCAGGCCTTCTCTTTCCAACTGGAATTATATTTTATTATTTGTTTAGGATATTGGATGTTGGCCATTCGGTTTACATGTTCTATCCCTTTTATAAATGTTTAGTTTTTCTTTTATTGATTTTTTTAGTTCTTTTAAAATATCTTTGTTCCTTTTTTGGTCTAATAATGTGTATTTTGAAGATCTCATAAATCTCATTTCACTTGTTTTTATTTATTGTTTATCTCACTGTCATGTAATAATGTGGGCACTGCTAAAGTACTGTATATTTTCAAGCATATTTCTTTTTGTACTATACTTAGATTGAGATATTTATCAGGCCTATAATCTGTAAAAATTTTGAAGTTTTTAATTTTGACTTTTTCTCCTTCATATGATATTTCACATCCAAAATGTTTAGTTCTTGTTCTATTTTTTATTATTAATACTTACTTTACTTCTAACTGGAGTTTGTCCACAAAATGCCATTGTTTTAGTTTTATCTATGGATATTTTCACTCCAAACTGTTCTATTATAACATTTAAATTACATATTGCTCTTTGTAAATTGTCTTCCTTATCTGATATTATTACCTGATCATCTCCAAATAATAGTATATATATATATATATATATATATATACAGGGTGTATATATATATATACACCTTTGCTGCAAGTTGCCCGAGATCGTACTACGTATTAGGACTACTTGCATTATTTCACGCTAGTAATCGCGATACTTTTATAGTTTACTATATTCAGCATGAAACTCTCTGATTCCAATCTTTGAGTTTCTTATTCGGTTTTAAAACAATGTGGGAATTAATATCCCCTTAATTTAAATAATGTTTATATCGCCTAAATGAAGCCTATTGGCTCTTTATATTTAAGTATATTATTTTGTTATTCTGGGATATTTCTATACCCGGATTGTTTACGGTCACTGTATTAATATTTCATTAATATAAACATGGAAAAGTATTGGAGACAGAGGTCATCCCTGTCTTACAACTTGATTTATGGATTGTTTTTCAGACATTTTTTCATTTATTTTTATTTTTATTTCATTATCTTTGTATATATTCAATATTGCATGTAGTAAAATATTAAGTATATTTATTCTTTGTAATATATCAAACAGTATATATCTTTTTATCTTGTCAAGCGCTTTTTCGTAATCTATAAACATAATAACTAGTCCTGAACAGAAATCTAGAAGGCACTTACCATTATTATTACCTTTGCTCTTTCTCCAAATTTTTTCAAAACATTTCTATCTGGTAATCATCATTACTGCTGTTTAGCTCTCCAAGGACCAACTTTTCCTTTTTCACTGTGTCAGCTGCCTTCTTTAGCACATTGAAGAATTCCTCAACTGCTTCCTTAGTGGGAACATAAGAACAAATAAATCTTGGTGTCCAAGTTTCCCATTCTGATATTTGCCCACATCACTCTACTTGATATTGTTTGCCATTCAAGAAGATTATTCTCTTTGGTGATGAATAATATAACTACTCCTTTTCTCTTTTTTCATGATTGCTTGAATGTAAAGAAGACAAAAATGAGTAAAAATCTCATCTGTTTTTGTCTTCTTTGTTTCGGTAATGCCTATCATATCGATCTGGAACTTATTATATTATTCTGTTATTCTATTTCTTTTCCAATGATGCTTCTTATGTTGATCTCACGAATCTTGAACTCTGCTGATGTTGAACTGGCTGACTTTTTGCCAATTGTCCTGGTTCCCTGACAAAAACAACAGGGTTCCTGTTTAGCTGGGTGACATTCCAGCCAGCCTGAAATTCTGTCATGTTGTAGCATGATTTTGGATTTTGGTTTAAGCCAATAAGAATACAATTTGGTTGTCGTAATCACTAACTGAGAATAAACTGAATGTGTGAGAATTACAGAGGAATTTCTCTAGTGTGGTGTTCAAGGTAAGATTTATGCAAGTATACCTCAGAAGAGGCTGAGAAAAATTGTGGAAAAGAAACTTGGAGAAGAATAAGCAGGGTTCGGGGCAAATCAATATGGATTCCGCCATTCTCGTTCTATAGCCGACCACAGAGCTGATCTCACCCACCTTTGGACTCAGGCCATAGAAAGATTTGGAGAAACTCATGTTATCATGCTTGATATTTCTAAATCATCTGATTGTCTGGCACTGAGATCTCTTGAACAAGCCACCATCTTATGACCTGCCTTCTACTCTCTGTGATTGGACTGCCAGCTTCCTCACTGGTTGTTCATTATGTGTCATGGTGGACGGCTTCCCCTCATGCTTCTGTGCTCTCACTCACTCTCTTTCTCCTTTACATCAATGACCTCCTTTCTCTGACTTCAGTTCCTATTCATAGATTTACCGACGACAGCACTTGTCATTCAATAAACCCTGTAGTACCATAATGTTAGATGCCTCTTCAGTGACTTGGATACTGACCTCTCAACATCCTGAAATGGAGTGAAGACAACTTAGTAAATTTCAAAGCTAAAAAAACTCAAGACTGCCTTATTACCTGCAAGAAAAATCCTACCTCATCCCTTCTAATTTTTGATAATGTTCCAGTTTCCTTTCAAGATCAATTTTCTTTTCTTGAGTTGACTGTCACATCCAGTTTATTCTGGATGTGACTTATCCTGGCACAAACATATTACTTATATAGCCTCCTTAGCCTCTAATAAGCTTTGTGTTCTTTTCCACTCTACACATTACTTCTCTTCCTTTCAACTCTTAACACTTTATAAGTCTCAGATCCATCCAACTTTGGAGTGCTGTTCCCATATTTGGGGTGGAACACCCAAGACCTCTCTAAGAATTTCTGGTGATATTCAGAAGAGAGCAATCCACTTAATAGATGACCCTTCTCTCACAGACTCCCTTCAGTGCTGTGCCTGTTCTATAGGTATTTTCATGGGCATTGCTCCTCTGAATTGGTTTGGTTGCTCCACTTTCTTCTTACCATAGAAGAACTAGAGCAGCCACTGATCAACACCCATACACTGTCCAGATTCAAATGCACCGAAGTAATTTCTCATCAGCTTCCTTCATTCCATCCACCTCTATTTTTTGGAACATCTTCTCCAAGTACAACCTCTCACTCTTTAAAAAACATAGGCTAAATTTTACTCAGATCACAATCTCATGCAAGTTTCATCTCTCGCAGAACGTTCTCAGTCCTATCACTCAACCTCACATCCTTTAGCACTACAAAGATACTAAGCAGAACAACCTCTTGAACTTCTACTCTTCTTTATACAGACTATTACTTCTGCTCTGCTGATCCATATACCTGTTCTGAGCAAGTCAAAGAAATTATCACTGGCATGAAGGCATTCATTTCTCATTCGACTCAAAATTCCATTTTCCAAGCCGTGGTCAACAAAGAGTATATCAAAGCAATTGAATTAAAAATCTCAACATATTATAGGTGGCTTGTATCAAGAACATAAACAGCATTCTAATGCAAAAGCAACCTCAAATATGATTTCATAAGTCAACAGTAGAAAACTCACCTCAAGTCCAAGTGGAAGCTGTGCCTTCTGCTCCCTTGCAAAAGCAGTCAGATGCTGCTTCTGCTCACCTGCAGTTCACCTGTTGCTCTGTCATCCAAATGACACCACTATTACAGCACCTAAAGATAAGGATGACTCCTAGCATCACTCTTACTCCTGCATTGATGACCAATGCAAATCATCTCCCACCATACTAAAAGTGATCACCACATGGCTATTGTGGTTTTTAGTGCTAACACTTGTCCCGTATCATGTATACAGTCTTTCATGCTCAGCTGGCACTTATCCCAATGCATGGAAACACGCATAACAAATTCCGAAAAAGGGAAATAAAAGTCTACCATCAAACTACTGTTCTAATGCAATTACCTCAACCCACTCCAAAATAATAGAGAAAGTCATCAACAGTCAACTAATCTACTGCCTAGTAACTAGTTAGTCAGCAACCACACTGTGAATACCCTCAATCTATATCCATGGCCTTCCCTCTTAACTTAAATCACCCGTGAATGGATATGTGTCATGGAAAGACTTGTAGAAACATGCTGTTCATTATGATATATTCAGGGCATTTGATCATGAATGGCATCGAGGCCTGCTTGGTAAACTGCCATCCTTCAACCTACCTGCCAACCTCTGTAACTAGGAAGTAAGCTCTGTTGTTAGCTGCATGTCATGGTAGATGGCTCACTCTTTTTAAACTTTGCCACCAATACTGGAGAGCCTCAGAGTTCAGTTCTATCTCCTACTCTTTTTCTATTAAAGATAAATGACCTATTCTGAATCATTGCTAACCCTATTCACAGCTTTGATTATGATAATCAGCAAAGCTCTGAATTATCAGCAAAGTTGTACATTCCACTCATCCAACTTTCTGAATATCCTGAGACATCCAAAGCTTCAAAATCATCTGCAACCAGTGCCTTAAACACCGATCTCCATACACTCCTTCAAATGGGAGGATAATCTGTCCACCTTAAATGCCATCAAAACTGCAGTTCTTGCCTTCTCTCACACTAAAGGGATCTGAGCTCACCTACCCTTATCCTCAAGTAAATACACAAATCATCTGAATGGATTACATCTCCTCACCACCCCAGACTGGCATTCACTTCTGACTTTACCTGGCATAAACATATCATATCAATAACTTCCTCAGCCTCTTAAAAAAACTAGCTATTCTTTTTCACTCTGTATATATATTATATATATGAAAAGCCATTATTTTCATACATCTCACTAACTCTACATATATCCCAAATCTGTCCATTCTTAGAATACTGTTCACATTTCAGGTAGTGCACCTAACATCTTCATGAAAGTCTTGATGCTGTTCAGAGGAGAGCAAATTTGGCTGATAAATGACCCCTCTATCACTAATTCACTTCATCCTCTATCTCCCAGATGCAGTGATCAGCTCTGTCTTTTCTACAAGTGTTTCATGCACAATGCTCCACTGAATTGGCAACCATCATTCCTCCACTATCTGTTGGACCTGTTAAAACAGAAACAGCAAATGCCCAACCTCCCTTTTCAGTACAACTGCAAATATGCTAAACTGCATCATCTATTCCTCTTTTATTCTATCTACCACTGGAACAGTCTTTATAGTTCCCAGAAACTACAACCTCCAACTCTTCAATAAAAATGTCAACTGATTTCTTCTTTGGTCATTCTTCTCATAGCAATACTATGGTATTGGTTCATCTAACTGTTATCTATGAAATCAATATTTAAGAAATATATATATAAACAAACAAATAACAATAATAGTGCATTCCAGCCTCCTTCAGAACTGATTCAGCCTGTCTGGTGGTAAAGTTTAAACTTTCAAATGTTTTACAAAGTCTAGCTATGGTTTTATACATTATAAATTAGCCCTAAAAATGGTAATTGAACAGCTGTTATTAAACAGACTGAACTATTCAATCACCTACCATTCATCTGTTCTATCAAACAGATAAATCTGAGCAACATGTACAACAATGGTATGGATTTTGTCATAAGTATGTTTTCATAACTTCTTAAATGAATCAGAAATAAGAAGTAATAAAATAAATACAGAAGCAGAAATGCATTTTTTCTTTCATAAAACATGAAAACTGATAATTATGGAATACATAATTCTACTGCATGGAATACATACATCATCTTGCACCTTCCTCTCCTGGTCTCAAATAGGGTACACAGAATACTATGATAACTCAAAAGAAGTTTCAATACCCGTCTCAATCTGCACAGTCTTTCAAACCAGTCTATCATCTCTTATTCTCTATCTTCTAACACTACCTTATTCAGATCTTGATCTTCCTGATTCTTTCATTCCTATTTTCTAATCATTATTTTCTATCTAAATATATTCACAATTAACAACACAACTAGAAACACTCTTTTTACAGATTTTTGAATATCACTTATGCCAAATTCCATTCTAATATATTGCCTTTTTTAAATATAATTCTGTCAATGTTGCCATCTATACATTTCCAAATTTTCCAGATAATTCTAATATGTGTGGTTTCTTTGATAACTCAACCTCTCAGTTATGTTTTAGGTGATTTAAGCATTATTTGTATACTGCTAGATTTGTATTCTACCTGATTTATGTCAATTTATTATACTGCTAGATTTGTATTATACCTGATTTATGTCAATTTATTAAAATATCCCATCATACCAACTTTGCTTATTCTGTTATCTATTTTAATATTTGTCTCTTACTAAAAATGGTATAATATTTATACCTTAAACAATGTGTTAAAATTGCTTTCTCAGAATGGAATTTAAAGGATTCAATACTGACAAAGAAATCCATTCCCCCCCCCACCCCACCCACACACACCCATACATTTTGGTATTTTTTGTTGCCTGCTTTTGTACTGAATTTTTTAGAAATGTGATCTAAATGCGATAAAAGCAAACTAAAAAGAGTTATGTTTCAGTCTGGCTGTTAGGGAAATGGAATGACACAGAATAAGTTTTAGAAATATGCAAACTAAGGCAGATGAGCTTTGGAAAAGCGAGCTGTAAACGAATATCAAATACTGCATTCAAAATTTGATAAAAAAAAAAAAAAAGATTAAAAAAATGGCAGTTATATTGAGCAAAGATAGAAGTAAAAGTTTGAAGAATTAGAAGCCTGTAAGTGACTGAATAATAATGACCAGATTATATTCAAGATGTTTTAAATTAACCATCATATAGATTTATGGACCAACATATAATAAAGGATTTTGAAGAAACAGAGATCTCTTTATGATGAACTACAGAAGTGCACAGAATAAATACTGAAGCATGATATGATTATTCATATGGGTGATATGAATGCCAAAAAATTGCAGAAGAATTAATGAAGATGAGAACACAACAGGTAATGAAACATGTGGTCAAAGAAATGATAATATAATTTATTGGTAGTGTTTTGTGAAATGAATAATATATGGGAAGAGGAGCTTAATTAAACAAAAACAAAATATATAAATGACTCAGATATCACCAGATGATAAAAGCAAACACTAAACTGGTCACACCGCAATCAAGGTTAGCTTAAAAAGTTCGCTCTTAAATGTTAAAGCAAGGCAAGGAGTTGATGTAGAATCTATTCATTACTTAGTAATATGTATATGAAAGATATATAATAAGAATATGAAAATTAGAAAGCAGAAAGTAAGAATAACATATGTCAAAGTGTAAAACGAATGACAGAGAAACTTTTCTGTCATAATAAAAGAAATTTCAAATTTTGCAGAACAAGAACTAGAAAGTGAAAAGAAGGAAGCCAAGAAAAGAAGATAGAAGGGAGATGGAATAATTTTAGAATAATAAATAATAAGATAGCAAAGAGGGAAACTTTAAGGGCAGTATATAATGATGGAGCAAAAAAGAGAGAGAGAGAGAGAGATTGTTTGGGCATTAAAGAGGGGAAAAAAATGAATTAACAAACACCTGGAAACTCATTGAAGAAATGCATTGAATTAAAATGCTGTTTGAAAAAAAGTCAGAGAATTTAAAGAAATTCATTTCAAAAACTGCAGAGAAAAAGATAAGTTAGTTAAAATATTGGAAAGTGAAGATAAGAGAAAGTATGTGGAAAACACAGTAAGAACAGCACAGAAAGATGCAGAGTTAGACCATGTTGAAAAACTGTATGAAGTGACAAGCAAAACATTCTCTGAAAGAAGGGAGCAAGAAAAATGCAATGAGGGACAAAAACAGTGTGCTGCTAACTGAAGAGATTGTTCAAAGATGGAGAGATCAGTTTGATGAGATTTTCAATGCAGTAAAAAAAATATAGCTGGCACAATAACTGCAACAATGGAGGAAAAGGGATATGCCAATGACAATACAGCAACAGAAATGCTTTAAACAACTAAAGAAATTGCTGCTAATAAATGCAAGTGATCATTAATAATGTGTTGGTGAGTGTAAAGATTCTCAGATAATAGAAAGAAGTAATGATAATCATAAATCCAAAGAAAGGAAATTTCAATAAATGTACAAATTGAAAGGGAATTAATCTAATACCAATACCCACAAAAATCTTTTACAACATTTTGATAAACAGGATTAAAAATGAAACAGAAAAGACAATATGACATGGGCAAGTTGGTTTTAAAACAAGTGGAACAACTACATATCATCTTTTTATTTTAAGGAATATAACTGAACAAAGTATAGAATTCAGAACTGTGTTAGATTTAAATTTTAGTTTTTGCCAGTTTTGATAGAGAGACATGGATAATAAATGAATTTTCCATATCTTCCACTAATAGAAGCTATGGAATTCCTGATAATATGTAAGAATAATAAAAGAAATGTATAAAGAAAGTAAAAGTTGTGTTAATGCACAGCAAACAACATCAGAATGGTCTGAGATAAGGACTGATGTGTATAACATCTATGCTACTTTTTAACATGTTATTGATTGAATTATGAGAAAAAGTTAAACAGAGAGGAATAAAACAAATTCCTATTTATCAACCTCTTACATGAAAATTTGCAAAACTAACAGCATATCTGTGCCGAAACCATAATTATAAATCTGGAAATTATGTCAGCCTAAAGAAGCTATGTTTTCAAAAGCAGATCTAATGAAAAAATTGTGCTTATTTTCAGAAATGAATCTATCTTCAGCACTGTTCAATGGATAATAACATTTCTGTGCATCAAATGAATTAAGCCTCCAGTTACTCGTGAGGTGACTTCATGCACAAACTTTGTTTGCTTACATCTGGATAAAGGATGAAACCAAGAATATAATTTCTTGGCATCTTTAATTTATAGTATAACCAAGTGAAAAAAAAACTTTCAATCTATCTCGAATCCAGAGTATTTTAGTAATAAGGTGTGACACCTTTTGGCTATTTGTATATGAAACTATGACCTGCATTACTTCAACCTTTATATAACTTCTGGGTCTGGCTCCTACTGATTAGACCTCAATAAAGGTTGAAACCAGTCTGGGATGGCCCTTCCCACAATGCATAGCATTATACATGTCCATACAGATATGTGCATTGCAATATAGGATACTAAGGCAAGTGATGTGAAGTTATTAGTCTATATATATACAAGTAGCCCAGTTATGAAGTGACTTCACATGCACACTTTGTTTTCTTACACAATTATACCAAGAATATAATTTGAAAGAGAGATGGTAAATCTCATTAAATTCGCCGGTAAAATAGACTTTCGGCTTATTATCTTAGTAATTAAGAATATAATTTCTTGGTATCTTTAATTTATAGAATCTTCATGTATCTTTTGCAATTATAACCAATGAGGAATGCTATAAAAAGAGATTCAAAAAGAATTTGTTGAATTGAAATATTGAATCACCTCCAATAACTGAACCTGGAAGTTCAGTTACTAGGGACAAAGAAATTTCTTTTTACCAAAGAAAAGTTGAGTGCTACATGAGTAATTATTATGGGTGACTTAAATTAATCGAATTTTGACTGAGTAGCAGAGAAAACTCATGATAAAAATAAAGGAGAATTTATCGAGCAGTTGTGCGATAACTTTCTCAAGTAGTATGTACATCCTCTCAGTTAAGGATGTAAGTTAAGTCAATACAGCATGATCACTGCCACCAGTTGGTAACATTGATCATGCTGTATTGACCTGAGATATGGATGTACCAATTAAGATAGATTACGGGCTGAACTGCAAATCTGGAAATTATGACAAACTCAGGAGAATACAACTGATACCATGAAAATATAGTTTCATGGTATCAGTTGATGAATGGGAAAGATTTCAGCAGTGCACGGGAAGCTTCATTAAGATGCTTAAGAGATGCAGTATCTAAATGTGTCCCAAGAATTTGAAGAACAAACAGAAAGTGCAATCTAATTAAACAAGAGATCAATAATAATTAGGTAATGATGCAGAAGGAATATTGTGGGAATAAGAGTGAGAGGAGTTATGAAATATATAAAGCTAAGGCCAGAAAAGTTACAAATATAGTATGGAAAGCTAAGTTAGAGTGTAAAAAGAAACTGTTTGCATAGACTAAAGGCAATCCAAAAGAATCTGCAAGTAAAAGAAAGAATGAATGCAGATGATACCCTAGTATCAAAAGCAGATGAGGTAGTTCAAATAATGAGTGCTTGCTTTACCAAGATCTATCAACAAGGTATCAACAGTGCTACCACTACATTGGACAAAGAGATCAAGGTGCATGAAAAGGAGGTTCTAGAGCTGTTGCATAAACTGGATAAGATTCAGCAATTGGGGCAGATAAGATATCGGCACATGCACTAAAGGAATTTTCAGGGCTGGCTAAGCTTTAACGTATTCATATAATTTGAGTCTTAGCTCAGGAAAGACCCCACAGGAATTTATTTTTATTAAGGATGGTGTAAAGACTAATGTGTCTAATCTAATAGATTCTAACCTAACAGTATCTCTGGAGTAATTAAAAAGATTTTAGACAAGTTGATAAGAACTTATATGCAGACAAATAAGTTATACTTTGGAAAGAACAGCACAAGTTTACAAATGGCAGATCAGGTCTTAGCAATTTGCTCATATTTTATGTTACAACTGAGTTGGATAAAGAGAATGGATATACAATGATACTGTTGGACGTGGGTAAGAACATTTGATAGGCACCACATTAAAACTAGAGAATATGGGATTGGAATATAAACTATTAGCCTGAATAAGTAGGTGGCTGATGGACAGGTCAGAAAGTGGTATATGAGAGTGTATGAATTTGCCAGATTTAAAGCGACCAGTGGTGTGCCCCAGGGATCCGGCCTTGGCCCATTGTTGTTTAATCTATACATTAATAATCCTAGAAAGGGGCCAACAGGATTCTTCAGTTGTTTCTGATGATGCAAAGATAAGCAGGGAAATCAGAGATGCTACTGATATACAGCATTTACAGGGTGATTTGTATAGGCTGTTAATTAAAGTTAAATTAAAGATATATTAAAGATGCCAATAAACATATTCTTATTTGATTCTTTATTCAAGTGTAAGCAAACAAAGTTTGTATGTGTTCACAACTAGGCTACTGTATATAGAAGCTAATGACTTCACATTAATTGACTTAATATTCCATAATGCAAAGTACACATCCTTTAAGGTGTGTGTACAATGATATGCATTATGGGAAGGGCCACTACCTAGACCAGTTTCGATCTTTATTGTCTCATCAGTGAGAGCCAGACCCAGAAGAGATAATGTTGAAGTAATGTAGAAGTCACATATTTCCACTTAAATAAAGGATCAAACAAGAATATAATTTCTTGCCATCTTTAATATATCTTTAATTTATAACCAAGTGAAAAACTTTCTACATTAATGTTAGTAAGTGTAAAGTTTTCTTTAAGTTTTCTTCAGTAAGAAAAAAAATGCTGTCGATTTAGGGAAAAAACATATTGCAAATTGAAATAAAATATCAGAAAAAGAACAAAAGAGCTAAAAAAATCAGTATGGAAAAAAGTATGTTGGTGAAATGATCTCTATGCATGAGACTGGAAGAGATTGTATCCAGTTGTAATGATAATATTATAATCATTATAACGAATGATGAATATACACCCTCTATCCAAAAAGAAACCGAACATTTCGAAAATAGAAGAAACTAGTGGCGCCACCTGTATCTTTTTGTTGTCGAAAGCGGCAACCTTCATTAGTGTTGTGTTCAACTGTTTATGACATTTGTTTCATTAGAAGCAGAGTTATAGTGCCAACAGTGTGTTTTGACCAATAGTCAGAAAATGAGTTTCAAACAGAGAGCTGTGATTGACTTTTGTGCTAAACTTGGTAAAAGTTTTACCGAAACACATCAAATGCTTCAAAAAGCATATGGTGATGAATGCTTATCCCGTAGTCAGGTTTACAAGTGTAAGTGATTTCAAAGTGGTCGTGAGACTCTTGAGGATGACAAAAAGCCAGGCCATCCAAAAACTGGACTGAGCAAAGTTAACATCCAAAACGTACGTGAATTCATCATCAAAGAAAACCCGAAATCATCCGTGAGATTGAATGAAGATGAACTGGGATTCCAAAATCAACTGTGCACAACATTTTGACTTTGACTGAGCGTTTGGGCTTTCGTAAATTGAATTCATGATTTGTTCCCCACAAGTTGACCACAAAAAATGTATCGAATTGAACACTCCAAGGACCTCATTAAAACCACTCGTTAGGATTTAAACTTTCTTGAAACGATTGTTAGTGGTGACGAAACGTGGTGTTTTGAGTATGAGCTGCCAGAGTGCTGAGTGGAGACCACCAGAAGAGGGGCATCCAATAAAAAGTTGCTTGGAGAAGTCAAAAGTAAAGATAATGCTGATTTGTTTCTACGATTCCAAGGGCATTATTCACAAAGAATTCGTTCTGCCTGGCCAAACGGTCAATGGTGAGTTTTATCTCAAAGTTTTGAAGCAATTGATAGCGAGAATTCATCGCGTATGCATGAATATCATGACGACCGACCATTCATCAAAACACACTGTCACTCTTGGCACTATAACCCAGCTTCTAATAAAACAAATGTCATAAACAGTTGACACAACACTAATGAAGGTTGCTGCTTTCAGCAACAAAGAGATACAACAAGTGGTGCCACTAGTTTCTTCTATTTTCAAAAAAGTTCGGTTTCCTTTTGGACAGAGGGTGTGTGTGTGTGTACACATATATACACGAGGATGGTCTGAAAAGTTCTCGACTTCGACCCTACCTGGCAATACTATTGGCAAGATTTTTTTCTCTAAGTTGGTACATTTGTCATAGCATCCATGAAATTGCAAGTCTATTAAGTAGTTTGTTTTATACAGCTGTCTGAAGCAAAAGTGTTGTCTGTATCCCTTGAAATAGCTAAATTGAGTATCGTGCAGTTATAAAATTCTTTGTAAAAGAAGGTTTAATGGCAAAAGAAATTCATTCGGAGTTCATAAAAGTTTATGGGCACTCTTCTTCATTTTCGACAATTAAGAAATGGGCTGCAGAGTTTAAACATGGCCGTACAAAAGTGTAGCACATCCAAGCATTACACTTTTTAACCAAAAAGTGTAACAACAGCAGAAATCATTGATCAAGTGCAAGATATGGTATTGGATGACCGGCAAGTAGAAGTGCCTGAAATTGCTGAGACTATAGGCATTTGAAAAGAACATGTAGGATATATTATGCATGAAGAATTGCAAACAAAAAAGATTTGCACAGGATGCCGCACTTGCTCACAGCAGATCAAAAACGCACTCGCATGAAAATCTCTGAACAGTGCTTGGACACTGTTCAGAGATCACAAGCGTTCACAGTATTAAAAAAATAATCAGTTCCTCCCTCATTCCCCAGTCTTCTCTGCAGAAAGAGTTTAGAAATGCCATCACCATACCCTACATATGTGACACATCCAAAAAAATAGCGAAGATTTTAAAAAAGTATAACCTACACACAGCATTTAAGCCCCACCGCAAACTTGCGACCCTTATCCATTCTACAAAAGATCAGCTCCCTCCTCTCTCTCAGTGCCTGGAGTTTATAAAGTACCACGTTCCTGTAAGCTGGCATACTTTGGAAAGATAGGCAGATCAGCAACCATCCGCCTGGAGGAACACAAATCATACATCTGCAACCACGACTATGGTCAGTCAGGCCTGGCTGACCATGTCTTGGATACATCCCACAGGATCTCATGGGAAAAAACCACCATGCTCAACCACAGCAAATTCAAAAAAAAATATACTATTTTTGGAATCAGCAGCAGCTCTCAGAAATCAACCAAATCTTAATAAATACGGTTGCATTAAGCTTCCTAAGATTTGGGAAACATTATCATCACCACAATACTAACCCCACCCACATGGTTGGGCTCAGTATTGCGTGATATTTGTGTATATGTTACATTAGTTTTATTGTAATCTGTGAAGATGTCTCAGTGACTGAGATGAAATATAGGCAGTATTAAATTCTATTTTAATCCTTTCTGAGTGCTGTATACAATCCATTAAGCCTCCAAGATGATGTCCTCACAGCACTTAAGCCTCTACACATGGGCTCTAATGAGAGAGTGGAGTTTGGGGAGCTGAATAGGAGTGCAAATAGCATGGTAATTTCTACCTACAAAATTAGAACATTAAATTCACAATCTGCCCACACAATTGTTACCGTCAATTCTTTGAAAGAAATGACTGTAGTACTGAAGAAATCTGTGATATTTGCTATTATCATAGTTTGCCTCAGGTATGTTGATAGAAAAGTAGTTAAAAGAGACAAGAATAACTGGTTAGAAGAAAAATGCAAAATAGCAGAAAAGCTATCAAAAGAAAATAACCTTCATGGATTATATAAACAAATAGAACAGATTAGTAAGACATGGACAACAAAAATTATAATGATCAAAAACAAAGAGGGACAACTAATTGAAAGTAAAACAAAAAGAATGGCCAGATGGGAAGAATACTTCAAAGATTTATATAATAAAAACAGTTCCCAGGATATTACGATTCCAGCCACTGAAATGGAAGAGGAAACAAATATCTTTACCAAAGAAATAATAGCACACAGCATAGAAAAACTCAAAACTAGGAAAGCACCTGGCATTGATCAAATACATGCAGAATTCTTAAAAGCAGGAAAGGAACAACTTTTGGAACCATTAAAAACATTATTTGAAAGGATCTACAAAAATGAAGCAGTGCCTACTGATTGGACCAAATCAGTCATCACTCCTATATATAAAAAAGGAGATAAAACAGAATGCAATAATTACAGAGGCATTAGCCTCCTCAGTATTCCAAGTAAAGTTTTACTAAAGTACTCCAAAAACAAATTAAGTCATATATAGAACTGGCACTAGGAGAAGAACAAGCAGGTTTCAGACCAGGGCGAAGCACAATTGATCAACTATTTACCATAAAACAGCTAATAGAAAAGACACTGGAGTACAACCAAAGTTGCTACATAAATTTCATAGACTTTCATCAGGCATTTGATTCAATCTGTAGAAGAGAACTATGGAAGAATTTGGAATTCCACAAAACCATAAGAATAATAAAGAATCTGTATGAGAAATCTGAAAGTGCAGTACGAATGGAGGACACCTTAACCAACTGGTTCCACACAGTAAGACAGGGATGCAATCTGTCACCAGACCTGTTCAATCTTACACTGGAAGAAGCAACCAATAAGGCCTTAAACAATGAAGAATCCGGAATCAAAATATATGGGAAAAATGTGACAAATTTAAAATTTGCAGACGACATTGCATTACTTGCAAGCACAGAAGAAAATCTACAACGAATTTCTTATAAAATAAAGGAGTGTATAAAATCTGGATTAAACATAAATATAGACAAAACAAAAATTATACAAATAGGAAAAAGAAGCACCAATCTGAAAATTGAAATTGACAGTAAGAATCTAGAGCAGGTAGAAAACTTCACCTACCTTAAAGGAGATATTGAGTACAATGGTGAAATTATAAAAGATATAAACAGACGAATCAGTCAAGCATCCCAAACTTTTGGACGACTTAATAAAATATGAAAGGCAAGAGACATCAAACAAATAACAAAAGTAAGAATCTATGAAACAATGGTCCTCCCAATACTCCTCTATGGAAGTGAATGCTGGAATCTCAAAAAGGCTGAAGAGAAAAAATTATTAGTTACTAAAATGGGTTGGCTAAGAAGATTACTTGGAGTATCTCTGTTGGATCGACTAAGAAACGAAGACATAAGGAAATGACTAAAACAAGAAATAACAATAATAGACAAAATCCAAGAAAGAAGAATGCAATGGTTTGGCCATGTGACCAGAATGGGAAGAGAAAGACTACCATCTAAAGCCCTGAATATAACAATGGAAGGTAAAAGATCCAAAGGACAGCCCAGAATTAGATGGACAGACAAAATAAAAGAGGACATGAAAACCAATCACAACAAGCGACACCAAACTGAACAAAATTGTTTGGACTCTCCTGGGACAGACGGAAGTGGAAAGTGTTCATTCGGCCTCATCATCATCCACACAGATGATAAAAGAGAGAAGAAGATGTTGATATTTTTGTAATTTGGCCATATGATTACCAGACTGTAAACACTTTCCTCAGTTAACAATCATAGAAAAAAAAAGTATATTTTAATTCTATTTCTTTGTTATATACTGTATATTTATGAAGAAAAATATTCTATGTAACATGGCTCCCAACAACCCAGTGGCATCATTCTCTTTTGTAGCCTGAACAGATTGGTTTATACTCACAGAGAATCTCACCATTCCTAGTTCATCTTGACAGCCTACAGCCAGGAACTATTTACCCAAATGAGGAAACTCTACAGCAATAACTCTGCTCATTAAGACTGACTTTCATAAGCAATATATATAAAACAGATTAAAAGCTTGTAGAAACTAAAATCCAAATATAACAGTAATGAATTTAAAACAGCCATAACCACTCAAAACAACAAAAGCATAAATGAAAGAGAGAGTGGGAGAAGCAAAATCCCATATAAACACCAAAGATTCAATCACATCATCTGAGCCTTCATGAGTATACAGTATTACTTAGAATGTTAGCTGTTATATTTTTATGAAAAAAAGTAGGATCTACAGCCACTACCAAAAACAAAAAAATATCAAATTTATGTAATTTAATAAACCCAGAATTTCAGACTGTATCCTTAAATATAAACCAAGGGCAAGTGGAAAAGCCTCTGCGCTATTCATAAAATGATATCATGATCAAATTAATTTAAAAATACTTGGATACAATTAGGTTTGTAGGCGTTTCTGTGGTTTAGCAGTTCATAAGATAGATTCCAGTAATTGGACCACATGTTTATTAAGATAAATATCAATAAAAAATAAAAATTAAAATTAAAAAATTAAAAAAACCAATAAGTTTCATAAATCGTTTGACTTACATCTTCAGGAGTCAAAGGTAACTAAAAGTTTAAACACAAGAAATGAGAAATTACTCAAAAGAGTTCATTCTATGCATTTGTGGCCGTCTAACTGTTCATTAAATTAAATATCCGAATGCAGATTCAGTGCAATGCTAAGTTTGAACAAAGCTGGATGCTGTCACGTTCTGTTGTTCACGTTCACATTGTCTGAGGTCTGACTTGGGGTATATTTTTTATCAATGCTGACCAAACTTGGTGTAGAATTAGGCCCTGGTTTTTGTTGTATTGCGTTGGGATTCTAAGCATATAAGCAGCTTCTTTAAATTTTCTTATGTAGCAATTTTTTTCGATGCAAGACATGTTTGTTTTTTGCCAGAGTACATTATGGCCGGTGGAAGTTGTATGGTATGCTAGGCCTGATTTGTGTTCTCTTCTTTTTTACACGTCTTTTTGGTGTTCATTCATGCGAATTTCCCCTGATCTTCCCGTCTGGCCTACGTAGGAGATGCCACAGAAACAATGAATTTTATGAACACCCTGGTTTTTTTAAAGGATGATGTGGAAGTTTTTGGGGATGTAGAAATCTTGAAATTTTTTCCAGAGGTAGAAAAGCAAATTTGATGTCATGTTTGTTTAGTAATTTGGCCATTTTGTCTGTAACATTCTTGATGTATGGAAGCGTGATTGCATTCTTGAAATCTTGTTTTTGTGAGATGCTTGTAGGAGGTGTGTGGAGGATTCTTTTTATTGTCTTAGGTTCATAACCATTTTTTTTGAGGATCTGAGTTAAATATTGAAATTCTTCATTTCTTTGTTTTTCTGTGCTGGAAATATTATAAGCTCTGTCCCTCAAGGTTTTAATTAAACTTATTTTTTGCAAGTGGTGGTGGTGTGAGGCCACATTAAGAAATCTTCCTGTGTTGGTGGGTTTTCTATAGATGAAGAAGGATAATTTATTATCTTTTTCATTGAATTCTATTAGGATATCAAGAAAGGGAAGTTTTTTATGTTCTTCTTGTTCCAAAGTAAATTTTATGTTGTTGTGTATATTATTTTCAGGTAATCTTTGAAAGCAGTTAGTTCTCCTAGCCATATGATGAAAATAACGTCTATATAGCGTAGCCAAATTTTCGGTTTTTTATGATAATTGTTTAAAGCATTATTTTCAAAATATTCCATACACATATACAGGTTAGCTAAAGCCAGAGAGAGAGGGGGGGGGGACCCATAGCCAGTCCTTTTTGTTCCCAAAATTTGTCTTAATACATGAAAAACGTATTTTTTATGCAATGTTTATAAAGTTCTACGATGTCCAAAGGAAAAAGGTCTTCAAGGAGATTCACTGTTTCATTTCTGGGAACATTTGTAAACAGGTTGATTACATCCATTGATTACACCCACGTGCTAAGATGTCTGAAGGTCCTATACATATATCGTTTACCTTCTCAATAAAATGTGCACTATTCTTAATGAAAGATGTTGTTTTTCATATGTGTGGTAAAATCATGTTGGTGAGGTGTTTTGCCAAATTCGAGGTCGGAGAGTCTCTTCCATCCACTATCGGTCTTAAAGGAATACCTATCTTGTGTATTTTTGATACACCATATATTCTTTGAACTAATGGGTGTTTTGAATTTAGAGCTCTCTTTAGTTCTTCAGTCCAACTGGACATCTTTTTAACTAGATCATTGGTTTTATTGTGAGCTCACCAGATGGGACTCTGTCTAAAGGTATATAGGTATTAGAATCTTCAAGAAGTGTTTTCATTTTTTTGTTATAATCCTTAGCATTCAAAACTACCATTGCATTCCCTTTATCTGCCTTCATCAAATTCCTAGGGGAATTTGATGAAGGCATCAAGGGGTGTACAGGATATGATAGTACTACATGAAAAAAAATTACATCATTACTAACTTCCTATCTACAATTTTCCTCCAAATCAGTCTGTTACTTGTCAAGACTCCAACATTATCAGATCTTATATTTCTATCATCTAAGGCACTTTGTACCGTATCAATCCACCTATATCTTGGTCTTCCTCTGGGTCGTTTTCCTGCCAACCTGGCAGAGAACACTTATTTTGCTAATCTTTCTTTGCCCATTCTGTTTAAGTGACCATACCACTTGAGATTAGCTCTGCTAACGCATTCCTTGATGTTGACAATGTCAAGTTCTTTCCTAATATCCTCGTTTTTAATATGATACTGCCATTGATGCCATCTGTTCACGCCTATAATCTTTCTCAGGACTCTCATATCTGCGGTCTCTAGTCTTTGGTCAAGTGTTTTACTTCTGACCCAGCTCTCAGATCCATAAGTTAAAACTGGTTTGAACACTGTCTTGTATACAGCTAATTTAGTGTTCTGACTAATTTCTCTCTTATTCCATATGAATTTATTCATTTGACTTCCTTACCATACCAGCTTTGCTGATTCTGTTGTCTATTTCTATATTTAATTTACCATCTTCAGTAAAAATCGTGCCTAAGTAGCTGAAATGTTTCATTTGTTCCACAGGTTCTCCATTCACAATACAGTTGACATTTTCAATGATTCTGCCTATTTTCATTGTCTTTGTCTTTTTATTGCTGACTTTCATACCATATCTATTACAACAGCTACTCAATTCAGTCAGAGAATACCTGCAGACTTGTAGCGAATTTATTTAGAAGTATAACATCATCCGCATAAAGCAAAGAGCCGACATTAACATCTTCAATTCTGATATCATGTTTAATACCACTTTCCTTCATAATGTGATCCATATAGATAATGAATAACAGAGGGGGATAATGTACATCCTTGTCTCACACCAGATTTAACATTAAGCCATCTTCCTGTACTTCCTTCAATTCTAACTGCTGACTTACAACTCAAATAAAGACTAAGTATTGTTTGATATAATGCCCCATTGACACCATATAACTGTAGCGTATTGAATAGCTTCTCTCTTGGCACCTTGTCATATGCCTTTTCCAAATCAACAAAACTTAAATATAGATTTCTGTTATATTCCCATGCTTTCTCGACTATTTGTCGTAAAGTGAAGATCTGATCCTGACAGCCTCTATTTGGCTTGAATCCAGCTTGTTCTTCACCAAGCTTTTCTTCCACATATCTGCCTTAATTATAATAATATTTTTGTCTGATTTTAGTTCTTTGAGGGCTGTGTATTCTGTGTAAGGTAGGTTCCTGGGTGGTAATTCACTTTGTAATAGCAATGCTGTGCTCTGTATACGGATGAGATCTGATGTATCACCAGGCAAATTTCGTATTCTTTTTTCTATTTGAGCTATGATGTCAATTTTTGGTAAGTAGCGTGGCGTTAAAGGGAAGTTGAAATCTTTCAGAAGTAGATTTTTTTTTCTGTTCTTCATAGGCCTCTTGAAGAAAGGTTAATTACTACTTTGGAGTAATCTAGATGCTGTCTTTGTTTTTCTTTTCATGAAGTAGTACATTACATTTTTTAATTAAATTATGCTTTTTTTGATCAGAAATCACTGCAGCTTTGTTGCATGTGATATTGTCAATGTTGTTCCACAGGTCAGACGGAGGCGATGTGGCTAACTCATTGTGTAGAGTAAATGTATCTTGGCTTATTTGTGCTAGTTCTGTTCTAGTGGCTGTAATCCTTTCTCTCAAAATCGCTAGTTTTGATTTACGAATGTGCCACAGTAATATTTTCGAGTTATATTGGTAGACGTTGTTTATGAATGTAATATTTGTAACAATTTGTTTGTAATGGCTGTAATACTTTGTAAATCTTTATAAATCACTTTTATCACTATGCTTATATCAATCTCTAATTCTATCTTTGTTTCCACTTTAAGTATTCCTTCCCGTGTCAGGGATCTCTAGATATTTATTTGAATTATTTTGACTGCGCCTCAGAAGTTCCCCTTATGACACAAGAAAGCATTAATACCCTCTCGCTGAACAAAGAATTTACTCATATCATAACTTAGCCACAGTTTACGGTCATGGCCAAAAATTTTCTATTAAACTTCTTAAATCATTAATAACTTCTGGGTTCCCACCTTACAGGTCCGATTTTATTTAAGATCGATGCATTGCAATTAAAAATAAGATCAGGCAAAAGCTTCATTAAAAATGCAACATAGGATTTAATAGTCAACAAAGAGGCATACATTTTACACTATAAGACAGAGGGTGATCCTCTGTAATTCTCAAAAAAACACTAAAAACAAACTTGCATATATCTCTACTTCAATTAATACAAAGCATACATCATGTTATCTATCTAGCTTAAAGAATGATCATTAATAAACTTCTCAATATCTGCATATATCTCTCTTTCTTTAATTAATACAAGGCACACATCATGTCATCTATCTAGCTTAGAGAATTATCATTTAACAAACTTCTTAATACCTGCATATATCTCTCTTCAATTAATATAAGGCACACATCATGTTATCTATCTGGCTTAAAGAAATATCATTAACAAACATCTTAATACTTGAATAATCGGCATTAAGGACATGTTACAATTAATATAACATATTGTAAACTTAGTTAAGAAAAATCATACAAGATTATATACAGGCATTAGATAAAAAAATCATAACCCAAAATACTTCCTAGGAATTAGCTATACTCATTCTTAGATGCAATCATCAAAATCCAGACAAAACAAGTCTCTAAAAGTTATTCTGGCTATTAATGTCCCTCTTACATGCATTTTTTCGGTTCTACAACCTATTCTTATAGCATCACACAGTCTAAATAAAACAATATTTTAACTCACATGGGCTGTCTTCTGTTGGGTTGCACTCTCCAATTCCGTTGGCTGTGACTTCCTATGTTTCCTTTTCTTTGTCTCGGGTTTTTGATCTCTCCTCCTCCTTCAGGTCCTTGGGATACCGGCCATTTATCAGGTTGGCTCGCAGGATGTGGGTGACAATTCATCGGCGTGATAATACACTGGCGAAGGGTCGCGAATTGTCAGGGCCTTCACAGACTCAGATAAGAGGAATGGCTCATAGACAAGTTCGGCTGCTCCTCAGCTGATTCGTCCCCTGGTCATCTATCATCTACGCTTCTGGGCTAAATGTCGGCTCGCAGCATGGCTTCCTCCTTGACACATCAGGACATTACTCTAAGGCTTTCTATCACATCGTCTCCTCATATATTCGTTTCTTCTCTGTGCAAAAAAAAAAAAACTCCCTGTGTCTCTGGAAGTCCCATCTTATATTCCATCAGTTTCGAGACCCTGAATTCAGTTTTCCAAACCCTGTGCACTCCTTGCATGCACTTACACAAAACCCTTTACTTTGTCATATGATTCCTGGTTTCTGGAACCTTCAACAAGCCCTTTCTTCTCCGTCTTCGTGTTCTAATCTCATTAAGTCAGCCAGCGGAACATCCGTTTGAATTTTTGCCACCCCCTTTTTGTATTGACCTTGAGGTCACTTAGGGTTGAACTTGTACACAAAATTTCAAATGCCGTTCTGACTGTAGAGCATTTTCCTTAGCCTTGAAAGTTTTACATCTTTTGTTCAAAGAGATAGCTAATTCCTGTTGGGCTGTATATATATGTTACATACAATACAAAATGTTCAAAGAAAAGACTATTTACAGGTGTTCTGGGTTCTGCCTAACTGTAAAAACTCGATGCGTTCATTATACAAAATTCATTCTTGTTGCATTGAATTTTTACAAAGCAATAGAGAGAAGTCATATTTACTTATACGAGTTGCCAACCGGTGTACCACCTTATTATTAAATTACTCTGGATTTAGAGAAAGATGTTGGAAGTTGATTTTGCACTTGGTTAGACTATAATAAATTTAGTTTAATCCTTTATACAAGTGTAAGCAAACAATGTCAGAGGGAGGTCTGCCTCCCACTGACGAGACCTCGATAAAGGTCGAAACCGGTCTGGGTAGTGGCCCTTCCCTTAATGCATAGCAGTATACATCTCTGCAAGGAGAAGTGCTTCGCATTATGGGAGATATTGAGACAAGGAGTGATGAGAACTTGATCCACCTTTGCTACGAGTTGCACCACCTTACCTCAGTCCTGAAGATATTTTCAGGTGCAAACTTTGTTTGCTTACACTTGGATAAGGGATTAAACTAAATTTATTATAGTCTAACCAAGTGCAAAATAAACTTCCAACATCTTTGATTGCGGAACCTTGTCTGATCCATGCCGACCCTTTTAACTTGAAGGTGGTCACATGCAGAGCTCGTAAACAAAAGTTTCTTATTCACTTAGTCAGAGCAATAATATAAAGTTTCCAGTGGCAAAGCATTACCCTTGTTTTTACCATTTTTCGACGTTCTTTGTTTACGGAGGTTGAGCAAGTTAATTCCCATCAGATTATTTACATAGGCTTTTAGCATTCTTTGTACAGAGACATACAAGATTATTTTGAACATAATCTTTTGAGATGTGGCCTCTGTAAAAGTCGATGTAAAGCGCTTGTAAAATTCTAAGCTACATCGAATTTTACAACTCTATGTGTAAGGGTATTTAGAATTCCATACTGTTGGGCTGGATGATGATGTGAATGTTTATGTAGATATTTTCCTGTGTGTGTTGGCGTTCTATAAATGAAAAAAGATAGGGAACCATCTGTCAAGAAAAGATAAACAGATATTTGATTCTTCTTTCTAATGTGAAGTGAATTTGGGGGTAAATTACAAAGAATCCAGTGCCTTGCCCAAGGGGGTCAAAACATGATCAACAAAGCATGACCTCACTAAAGGTTTGAGAGTACCTGTGGTAGGCGTTTCCATGTAAAAATTAGCTTGGGGGGGGGGGGGGGGGGGGGGGTAAGGGACTCAGTACCATTAATCTGTTTGTAGATTTTTCCTTGCCAAGTAAAGTAACATGCATACATAGTAAATTTTAATAATTCAAATATATCTGGAGAAGGGGGAGCTAGGCTATTAAAGTCTTGTTTAAAAAGAAAGTCTTTTTAAATGAGGAAGTGACATTAAAATTAATCATTATGTCTGAATTTATTGAGGCCTATGTGGCTCAGTGAAAGTAGCCCTTGCAACCTCTGCACTAGGCCACTTACAGATAGACTTAACTTCAAGTCTAGTTACTGAATGGAGAAACTTTTTCTAAACCTTTCTTTGATTGGTTTCTGAATTAGTCAATCTCTGGCATTGGCAAGCAAGTTTTTTCTCCTGAAAATGGATTTTTCATCCCGTAAAATAAAAAAAAATTGACCAAAGAACCCACACTATTTCAGACAAGAACATATCCTGCTATGGTTAAGTACCAAGAGATGACAGTACTTGTTCCAGTCTCTTCATCAGTTACTACTTATAATTAGTGATAGTGTTGGGTAGCTATCTCTTTATTATTAATAGTGGCAATAAACAACAAGTTAAAGGACACTTGCTCCCAATCACGCATATGTGTTCAACCTGACTTAACATTTGCCCAGAGACTTAACATTTGAAGACAACTTGAAGAAAAACACCAAAATGGAGACAACAGTTGGATCATAGACTACAAACAAGCCAAACTAGTGCAAAAATGAAGTGATGCCACTAATAGCCACCAGGAGACCAGTATGCCGACACTGTACACAAAACCCTTGCAGTCAAATACATGCTTCAAAGAACCTTGCATATCCACTTCATCAACATCCGTGGCCTCGATTCCAACCTTAATAGTGTCACTACTATCTGCAGTCCACCAAAACTCACTTACTCTTTTTAGCAGAAATTCAAATTTCACCCACCCCCTCCGAGCATTATCCATCTCAACCTTCCAAACTACACACTGTTTAGCTCCTTTCAACCCAAGGGTTGCATCTGCACATATATCTGCTCTGACATACCCTGCCAGAGAGTACCTAACCTAGAATTGCCTAACTCTGACTTTCTTTGGTTGAAGATATCCCTTCCCCACTAATCAAATTCATCTGCTGTCTCTATCGTTCTCCTAATGCCACCAACCACTCTGAGCTCTTTAATTTCCTCTCTTTAAAATTGATTGTCTCCCCATTCCCACTCTCTTAACAGCAAAATCATCCTCCTAGGAGAATTCAATGAAAATAAAACCAACTGGCTTTCCTCCTGCAGTTGTACGGATCTTGCAGGCAAAGATGCTGAAACATCTGCCATCACTAATGACCTTACACAAATTGTTCATATGTCAACCAGAATACCAGATAACCAAAACCACTCTCCAAATACTCTAGATCTCTTCCTTACCAATGACCCTTCTAAATATGCAGCAAATGTAGTAAGCCCACTGGGTAATTCTGACCACAATCTAGTGTTCATCTCCTCCCTGCCATGCAACAACGCTTACATAGTCACTCCCACACAAGAGTAGTTTGGCATTATAACAGTGTCAAGTGGGAGGGCCTCCAAGACTACTATGTTTCATTCTCATGGTTGGATTATTGTTTCCAGTCTTCCAATACAAACATATGCACCGAAAGTATCACAAAAGTAATCCTCACTGGTATGGAAACAAACATTCCCCACATTTCTCTGAATTACAGTCCACTATCTAAACCCTGGTTCAACAAAAAATGTGCTAAGGCTGTACAAATGAAAAATCAAGCATACCACAACTGGCACAAATCAAGAACTCCATCCACCTTCAATGCTTATACTGAAGCCCTAAATAGATGCAAGAATCAATGTTTCAAAAACAGAATTTGAATGGACAAAAAGCAGGAAACTTGCAGCATGCCCAAATGGCAGCCATTCCTTTTGGTCTCTTGTCAAAGCAATTCCCATCCCTATCATACTCAGATGGCTCTATTGCATCATCACCCACAGAAAAAGCTAATCTCCTGGCTTCACACTTTGTTCCCAATGCATGCAAAATGGACAATGGCAAATGCCCCCCTCCCCAGTCATTCCAACTGCCCAACATACAATGTCCCCATATCCTTTTGCCAGAAAGAGATTATTAATATTTGTGACATCTCCAAGGAGTCCGAAGACTTATCGCGGGAGGACACCCACTGTACAATGCTCTGTCTCCACCACTACACAGAACCTTACTACCAATCACCTACATCAACGCAATCTACTACCCAGATCAGAAACCTATTTCTAAATTAGACACAAAAAAATCTCCTGGTCCTGATGGCATTCCTCCAACTGTCCTGAAGGTCTGTGCACCAGAACTGACTCCTATCCTATGCTGCCTGTACAATGAGATGTGATTTACATTATGGGATACTAAGGCAAGTCATGTGAAGTCATACCATCTTTGCCACTAGTTGCTCCAGTCCTGAAGATATTTCAGGCGCAAACTTTGTTTGCTTACACTTGGATAAAGGGTTAAACCAAGTATATAATCTCTTGGTATCTTTAATTTATAGTACAACCAAGTGAAAACTTTCAACTAACTCTCTTACTCCACTGGTATATATCTCAAAGCCTGGAAATCAGCTATACTCAACCCATTCCTAAGAAGTGTGACAAATCACTGCCATCTAACAACTGCCCTATCTCACTCACCTCAGTCTTATCTAAAGTGATGAAGACAACCATCAATTCTCAACTCTTACACTACCTTGAAGGCATCCAACTATTAAGCGACCACCAGTATGGATTCTGTTGCTGCTGATTGATAAGAGATTTACTCTCATACATCACCCATCTCTGGACAAATGCTACGAAGAAATTTGGTGAATCTCAAGTGGTTGCACTTGATATCTCCAAAGCTTTTGACCAGGTCTGTCTTACTAAGCAAACTTCCATCATTTGGGCTGTCTCAGGACTTCTGCAGTTGGAATGCCACCATTCTGTCTGGATGCACACTATGTGGGATGGTAGACAGTTCCCTATCCTCTCACCTTCCAACTAATGCTAGGGTTTCACAAGGTTCTGTTCTCTCACCAACCCTCTTCCTTCTGTATATCAATGACCTACTTCAGTTGACCTCCAACCTAATACACAGTTTTGCAAGTGACAGCACATTGCACTCCTCCATTTCCTTTGGCAAACCTTACTCTACACAACTCACTTCAACCTACAGAACATCAACCACCACACCATCATTCAATGGGGCTCAGATAACCTTGTTGACTTCAATGCCAGTAAAACCCAGTTCTGTCTTATTTCTCACAAAAAAGAACCATTTTCTCCAATATTATTTTGCAAAACAATCAAATTTGGAATGCCACCATTCTGTCTGGATGCACACTATGTGGGATGGTAGACAGTTCCCTATCCTCTCACCTTCCAACTAATGCTAGGGTTTCACAAGGTTCTGTTCTCTCACCAACCCTCTTCCTTCTGTATATCAATGACCTACTTCAGTTGACCTCCAACCTAATACACAGTTTTGCAAGTGACAGCACATTGCACTCCTCCATTTCCTTTGGCAAACCTTACTCTACACAACTCACTTCAACCTACAGAACATCAACCACCACACCATCATTCAATGGGGCTCAGATAACCTTGTTGACTTCAATGCCAGTAAAACCCAGTGGATGCACACTATGTGGGATGGTAGACAGTTCCCTATCCTCTCACCTTCCAACTAATGCTAGGGTTTCACAAGGTTCTGTTCTCTCACCAACCCTCTTCCTTCTGTATATCAATGACCTACTTCAGTTGACCTCCAACCTAATACACAGTTTTGCAAGTGACAGCACATTGCACTCCTCCATTTCCTTTGGAAAACCTTACTCTACACAACTCACTTCAACCTACAGAACATCAACCACCACACCATCATTCAATGGGGCTCAGATAACCTTGTTGACTTCAATGCCAGTAAAACCCAGTTCTGTCTTATTTCTCACAAAAAAGAACCATTTTCTCCAATATTATTTTGCAAAACAATCAAATTTCCAGACAAGATGAGATTTCTCTTCTTTAGGCCTGACATCAGGCCTCTCCTGGCATAAACACATCACAACCATTGCATCCTCAGCTTCCAAAAAACTACGAATTTTTTCACTCAATATGTTACTTCAACTTTAAACAGCTGTTAACCTTATACAAATTGCAAATCTGCCTAGCTATCAAATACTGCTCTCACATTTGGAGTGAGAGCAGTATTCGAGCGGGAGCTCCTAAAAGCTCCCTCAAAATGCTTAACTCAATACAGAGGAGAGCCATTAGGTTGATAAATGACCCATCTCTTACCAACTCACTCTGTTAAACATGAATGGATTGTTCATCATCATCATCAAATTCCTGCCATGTACCCTCAAGGGGTATATAGGATATGATAGTACTACATGAAAAATTTACATCATTACTAACTTCCTATCTACAATGTTCCTCCTGTTACCTGTCAAAATCAAATCTTACGAGGATTGTTTGAAAAGCTTGATAAAAAAATAACTTAAACACATTTTTTTCGAAAAAAATCACCTTTATTTCTCAACATAGTCTCCATCGAGGTCTAGACATTTGGTACAGCAAGTTTCCAATTTTTTCATCCCATCTAAAAAGTAGGATTTGTCAAATTGTGCACTGTATTCTCTAAGAGCACAAGCTGACTTATTTGCCAGGAACTTTTAATATGCTTTCTTCTTTTCTTTCACTGTCTCTTGAACTTCCTGTGTCCACCATAGAGTTCTGATTTTTCTATCCTAGCAGACAACCTCACCACATGCCTCTCTGGCTGAATCAATCAATGTTTTCTTCAGGGATTGCCACTGAATCTCCAAGGTTTGGCTGCTGATCTCAAATTCTTTCATTATTTCTTCAATCGTTTTTGTATATTTCAGTCTACAGTTCACTTCTCAGAGTTCCTCAACTTTTATTCACTTTAAAACTTTCTTATATGTTCTTACATATTATTCTTTTCAATATGAAATTCAATTTTATCCTGCTCAAGACTAAATGGTGATCGCTTCCAATTTCAAATCCTCTGTACACTCTGGTGTCCTGCACCAGGGAGAAAACATCACTATCAAAAATAAAATAGTCAATGAGCCTTTTCTTATTCTTTGCCTCTTCTCTCTATGTGAATTTGTGCACATTTTTATTATGTGAATAAAAATCTTCTCTCTATGTGAATTTGTGCAATTATTATTAGCTTTGCTCTTTTCTCCAAATTTTCCAAAAATATTTTTTGTATGTCTGACAATCATTTCCTACTCTGCTATTTAGATGCCAAACAAGGACCAACTTTTCCTTTTTTATTGTGTCAGTTGCTTTCTCTAAAGCCTCAAAATATTCCTCCACTTCTACCTTAGCAGAACCTTCTGTGGGACCATAGGCACAAATTGCCCAGTTCCAAATTCTGATATTTGTCCACATCGCTCTACTTGAGGCTGCCTGCCATTCAAGAAGATTAGCCTCATATTTAGTGTTGAATACTATGACTACTACTTCTTTTTTTTGATTGTCATTGCCTGGATATAAATTTTGTATTTATTGCTCAGAAAGATCTCATCAGTTTTTGCCTTTTTTGTTTCAGTCACCCCTATTATGTCGATCTGGTACTTATCTAATTCCTCAGCTAGCTCCATTTTTTTGCCATTCAGGCTTCTCATGTTGATAGTACTGATCTCTGGTGATGTTAAGCTTGGGTGTGTTTTAGGATTTGTTCCAGTAGCTGAGTTTTTGCTGTTTGCGCTGGTTCCCTGGCAAAAACACAGGAGGCCTTGTTTAACTGGGCGATGCCCCAGCCAGTATGAAATTCTGTCATGTTGTACCGTCATTTTATATTTTGGTTTAAGCCAAGCAGAAGACCATTTGGTAGGCTAAATCCCAAATTGCCCATCCTCGTTCATTCAGTATCTAGGTAGATACCTACACCACGAGAAGGTGAGGATTGGACATTAGGTCAGAAGCCCTGGTCAATTCTCCGCATTCTTTTAAAGGCTATGTGAAGGTCTCCTCTCAGTTATATGGATTGTTTTAATTTATTAATAATTTCTTTAGGCTGAGAAGTAACTTTTTTTCAATAATTTATGAACTTTTTCTCTGGAGACCAAGTGGGGTCTAGGTCTATGATTTGGTAAGTAGAATTGTCATCTAGGAGATCCTGCACTGTTTTGTTGCAATCCTCTTCATTCATAATAACAGTAGCATTATCCTCATAAGCTTTAATAATCATTACATTTTTCATCATCATCAATGCCTATCAAGGATTAAGGCCGAGAGTGACCTGTTCCAGCCTTAGAAGTCATCGTTGAATCTTTTAAAAGGACGTCCTGTTTTCTTTTTCCTAATGGCTTGTACTTTAAGGCTTGTTTTGGTAATCTTTCTGTTTTCATTCTTTGAACATATTCCATCCATTTATGTTTATATTTTTTAATTTTTTCTATTACTGATTCCTGTTTTAATTCTTTCATAATTTCTTCATTTCTTTTGTGATCAAATAGAGTATACTCTGCAGTTTTTCTCATAAACTTCATTTTAGTTGTTATTAATCTTTGTTTGTCTTTTTGTTTTATTGTCCAAATTTCACTTCCATACAATAGGACTGGTAGGGCTAATGTATTGTATACTTTTAGCTGGTTTGTTTTGGAACTAAGTTTGGTTTAAACATAGAATTAATTACACCTGTTATTTTTAAATATTTTGCAATTTTTGAGTTTATATCTTTTTCATACAACCTAGATAGTTAAATGAATTCACCTTGTCTAAATTCTTGTTATCTATTACTAATTTTGTTCTTACTGGATCTTTTCTTTTAAAGGCCATAGTTTTTGATTTTTCTGTTGATATTATCATTCCATAATCTTTAGCTGTATCGTTTAGATTATGGAATATAACTGAAGATAATTTACAGATAAATCTGTAAGTTATCTTCAGATAAATCTATAAATCTGTAAATTCAGATAAATTTATAGATAAATCTGCAAGTTATCTTCAGAATTTGTAATTATTATTTGGTCATCGACAAAAAGGAGGTTTAAGTTCACAGTAGGAGAAAATTTAATACTTTGATGGAAATTTTTACTCCATTTTATTATTAATTCATTAGTAAATATTAAAAAAAGTTGCTGAGAGGGGACATCCCTGTCGGACTCCTTGATTTATCTCTCTCGTATATGATAGCTCATGATTTAATCTTATTTGTATTACATTTTTATTCTTATATAACTTTTTAAAGCATCTATTTCTCTCTGTGTTATATTACTTTTAGACAGTTTAGATTTGGTAAGGATGATTACTATGTCTGAATGACCATTACAGGCTACTGAAGGTGGAAGATTGTAAATACCCTGTTGTATGTTCATAATTTCTTGCTTAGGTGCAATAGTGAAGTTATGACCTCAACTGAGAGCATTCATAATTCATAACATATGCCATGTGTTATTCATAATAGAATAACACATATGCCACAGTAAATAACTTTTTTTTTTTATTATGTGAATATTTTGTCTTATTTATCATAAGACATCATCAGTACAATTATCAAACAACAACAGGAATTGGAATTCAAAAAACAGTAGCATATACAGTTTCCCTATATAAGAATGACAATAGTCATAGCTTCTTCTGTAAGTGCCTATGACAATAAATTTATAACCATGTGATCTCAACAAAGTTGAAGTTAGAGCATAGCACACTAGCTTTGTTGGAGGATTTCAAATTTCTTCAGGTGCCTGCTTTTAACCTTGGTGAATTATTTTTTCATCGACACTTCGGAGATGTGATATGGGATAGTCACAATTCAGGATTTAAAACATTGAATATCAGGAAGATCCATTAACGTCCACTTTGGAGAACATAAGAAATACATTCGCTAGAATTATCATGGCAAGTCAGGACTGGTAGACCATGCTTTGTACACCCCCTTCACACAGGATTAGATGGAAGAAAACCAATGTTCTATACAGAAGCCACTACAGGTCAGAAAGACTATTTTTAAAGTCAGCAATGGCTATGTAGCATTCTCCTAACCCTTAACTAGCACTGCTGCATTAATCTGCCAAAATTTTGGGTGACTTATCTTAAGATCAACTCCAACATAGATGAAATACTTCTTTCATGCAACAACAGAGTGCTAAATTAGAACTTTACATCCTTTGTCCATTACTGTTTGAATTGTTTCACTTATTCACTGTTGCATGTAAACTGTAACTTGTTTTGCTCTGAGGATGCTAGTTTGAAATCCAGTGAAGTGTAAGCCAGTTAACATACATTCTTTTATAATTTAGTTTTATTTGGTGTTATAATACACTAAATTACACCTTTGTACATACCTACATTTTATCCCATAAGATAATTAGTATGAGATTAAGCATAGTTACAAAACATAAAAGTTAACTATTTTAGTTATTATAAAAACAACAATGTAAAAGCCATTATATAACAAGATACCTTCTTCGTGCATCCGAAGAAAGAAAATTACAGTGTCTAACTGCCTGTTCCTCAATCCTTGTTCAAGCACACTATATTCAACCTGGATACTCTGCCAATTATTAAGCTGGGATAAAGTTTCTGCTGCTCCTCCACGAGTGTATAGCATTAGCTACTTATAAAAGAGGCAAATAGATTAATAATATCATCTTATGGCTAACTTACTTCACTAGTACATTCTGAACTATGCACAAGCAGACTGGAAAATTACAACAAAAAGTAAATAAATAGCAATGTAATATATAAACAGCCTAAGCACATTTGAATTACTGCTAACAAGCCTCCGATGTTCCATCTATTACTACTTAATTTTTTAACACACTTTTTTTTAACAAGTATTTTCAAAATAATGGATCGCTATCAAAAGAAACAAAGTCATTATTAAAAAAAAGTACTTACATATTTTGTGGTATAAGTCATAACTGATATAAACATAGATTAAGATGTATATATATGGGATTTTTTTTCTTAAAATCTTGCATTTCAAGTTCTGTTAAATTCTACACTTTCATTAAAATTAAGTAACTAGAAAAAATAAGTCTACAGTGTTAATCCTATATAACTCCTTTAATAACTTATATGCTTCTATCATGTCTTCACTATTTTGTCTATTAGCTAGTTTTTGAAGCTCAAAGACTGTTGATCTGTTCTCATAACGAGCATTTCACAGACCTGTCACAATCTTTGTCACTCAACTGTAAATTCACTTCATCATCATCATCAAGAAATGCAGGCAACCAAATCTGTATGCAGTAGTCCATGTTGCCTTATTAATGCTTTATAAATGGGAACACTAACTTTCCTATCTCTACTTGTCAGTGTGTTCTTCAACAACCATGTAATTTGATGTGCTGTTTTGGTCACCTTTGCAATATGCCCTCTAAACTTTAACTCACTGTCCACAGTCACCCCCCCAAGTCCCTGCCTCACCAACATTATGCAATTCAGTTCCATCAATATAGCACACAACACTTAGTCACATTAAACTTGCAGCTATTTATTTATCTTTGCCATTTATATTGATACTGCTAGCTTATTTAAATCATCCTGCAAGATTTTTAACATCACCTTCAGTTACTATGACTCTTCTAAGTTTTGCATCATTAGCAAACAACTGGATATTTCCCAACAAATTATTCCCTATATCATTAATGTACAAATTAAACAACAGAGGATCAAGTACTGATCCCTTAAGTGCAACCACCAGTCACCTGCCTTTTTATGAACTCATCTTCTTCATAAACCATTCTCTGATATCTGTCCATCAGTCACCCTCTAATTCAAATCACCAGCTTCAGATCCATTCCTATTTGCTCCAATTTATGCAGTAGAGTTCCATGTGGAATCCTATCAAATGCATTTGAAAAGTCCAGCAGTTTCAATAAATAAGCATTTGCTTTATCCAATTTCACTGTTACTTGATTACAGAAAGTAGGTAAATTACTAATGCAAGACCTACCCCACATAAAACCATGTTGTCCCTTATAAAGTATCATATTTCTGTCCATCCAGTCCAAAATTCTGACTTTTACCAACTTCGATATCTTAGCCACCACTCCTGAGATACTGACTGACCTAAAATTTGCTACTTCTGTCTTGGAGCCATTTTGTGCAGTTTGACTATTTTGCCTCTTTTCACTCCATTGGAACAGTACGAGAATTGAGGCTTGAATTAAACAGCTTGGTTAGAGGAGGTGCTAATTCTTTTGCACATTTTCATAACACATGAGCCAATATGCCATCTAACCCCCTTAAACACCCTTGTACTGCTCAGGGTATGCTGATCACCGTTTTCTTTATTCTCCCTCCACAACCTTTTCTTTATCTTCAAATCTTGCTTTATCCATCTTATTCCTAGTCGATTTATCCTACTGACTCTGGGTATAAAATCTGATATTTACTTCCTTAAACACCCCTTGAAAACCTCCCATGTACCACTAACACCTTTCCCCTCCAAACTCTCATGCCATGGCACCACTAAAAGCTGACTCCTTAACTTGTCATAATCACCAGCTTTGTATTTACACATGTACCCCTTCTTAACAGAACCTGTTGCATATCTGGCAACATCCCATGTCAAGACTACATGATTGCTTTTTCCAAGTGAAGACAGTGTGGCTAAATCAGTTACTGAAAAGTTCTCCAATGCTATGACAAAACCTAACACTCTTAAACCTCTTGTCCACTCCATTACATGTTGTCTTAGGTAATTATCTTTTTTAGCAATTGCATAAACTCCATTTCTTTTCTTACTTGTGACCATTCTTCCTCCTCCTAATCTATGTCCCCATAATTAAAATCCCACATAATAATAACTTGACCTGCACTCATCATGAAAATTTGCCAATACATATCATCTACATTTTCCCTTATACTCCCTGGATTATAGCAGCAACCAATTATATTTTCAACCAATTTCCTCCTGCTGATATCTATCTCGGTATAACCGCGGTATGACAGAGAGGAGTTTAGAAGGAGGGCCATAATCGCAAATGATATTATGCGCAGGTTATGCGGACGGTGTGGTGTGGAATTTGTGGACGTGTGGAATGAGTTTGATGGGCAAAAGGACTTATACAAGATGGATGGACTGCATTTGAATGGACTTGGTGTGCAGAGACTGGAAAAAGTGTTGCTGAATGAAGTGAAAATGGATGTGCAGAACCAGGGAAACTAGAACTACCAAGGAGGGGGGGGGGAAGTGGATATCCAGACATCAGTGAGACAGTTGAGTGTAAAAATGTATATAATGTACCTGAGCCAGCAATAAGAACAAAAAATGGGAATGGGATATTTAGAATAACGCATCAAGATAGGGGTGGGCCAAAGGGAACACTGCAATTCATGTATACTAATGCCAGGAGTATTAGGAACAAGAAGGAAGAATTTTTGGCCTTGATTGGCTCTTCCTGGCCACAGGTTATTGGCATTAGTGAAACATGGCTGACGGAAGATGATATAGTTAGTGGGATAGAATGTGTAGGTTATAGTATGTTTAGGAGGGACAGAGAGAATAAAATTGGGGGAGGGGTGTTATTGATGATAGCTGATGAACTGCAGCCAAGGAGAATTGAAGTATTGCAGGATAGTGAAAGGAGCTCATTTGAGGCTATTTGGTGTGAGATTGATACTGGCAGAATAAAATATACAGTTGGGTGCTGCTATAGACCAGGTGATGGAATAGATGGTGGAGATGGTATGCATAAACAAATTGATGAAATGAGTGGAAGGAGGGTAATTATTATGGGGGATTTCAACTATGGTAACATTGATTGGAAGGAGGAGAGGACACATGTGAGGAAGGAAATGGATTTTATTCAATTATTAAGGGATAACTATCTGAAACAGCATGTAATTGAAAATACTAGGGGTGTGAGAGTGCTTGACCTGGTAATAGTATCTGAGAATTTGACTGTAATGAATATGACCATGTTGCCACCTATTGGTGAGAGTGATCATAAGGTCTTGACCTGGGAGGTGGCTAAAGGTGTGAAATTTGTGATTAAGACAGGGTATATGTGGAATTACCGTGCTGGCAAGTATGACAAGCTTAGGAGATTGCTTGGATCAGTGCCATGGCATGTACAACTGCAAGGGCTGGACGTCGATATAGCATGGGAAGTGATCAAAGAGCATTTACAAGAGGTTATGGCTGATTGTATACCTAAGGTCCGAATAGTGAAACAAGGAGGGGTTAAATGGATGAATAACACCATTAAGCTTGAGCTGCAAAAAAAGAAACAACTATGGAGGGAATTTAAAGAAAGGGGTGACCTGCAGGCACACGAGCGGTATAAAGTACAGGCTAGAAGGGTAACGAGTGTGGTAAAAACAGCAAAAGCCGATTATGAAAGGAAACTAGCTATGCAAGCAAAAGAGAATCCCAAACAGTTCTTTCAATATGCTGCAAGCAAGAAAAAAACTGTACATGGCAAAATGATTTTAAGGAATGACGATGGTAAAGAGTTCACTGAACCAGTCGATATAGTGGAGTTACTGAGCGCGCACTTTGCAAAAGTATATCATCCAGGTGGTGACGTTGAAAAAATGAAGGAACCATTAGTTTATATGGGAATTGTGATGAATGAAGTGGAGGTGAATAGTCTATTACAGAACCTTAATGTGAATACATCTGTGGGATTGGATGGTATACCGGCACGGGTGTTGCATGAAGCGGCTAATGAATTATCAGTGCCCTTGACCATGTTGTTTAATCTGAGTCTCAGGTCTGGCTTAGTCCCGAAGGCGTGGAAAGAGGGGAAAATAGTTCCACTGCATAAAGGAGGATCCAAGACTATGGTTGCAAATTACCGACCGATCAGCATATCAGGAGTCGTTGTCAAGGTCTTGGAGAAAGTAGTCAAGGGAAAAATACAGGAATGGATTGATGAAAATGAGATACTGTACAGAGGACAGCATGGCTTTGTGAAGGGTAGATCATGCCTCAGTAACTTGCTCAAGTTTTATAACAGGGTGACGGCTGAACTGGATAAGGGAAATGGATTTACAGTGATACTGCTGGACCTGGCAAAGGCGTTTGACAGGATACCATATGGAATTCCAATCCGTAAACTACAACATATGGGAATGGATATAGGGTTGGTGAGATGGATAGCTGGGTGGTTGATGGAGAGATATCAAAGAGTAGTTTATTCAGGAGTAGAGTCCAAAAAACGGCCTGTGACTAGTGGTGTGCCACAGGGTTCTGTTCTTGGACCACTGCTGTTTAATCTGTTCATTAACGATATAGGGAATGGTCTAAGTGGGACAGTTCATTTGTTCGCTGATGATGCAAAGTTGGGTAGGGCGATAGTGAATGCAGAAGATGTCAAAGTCTTGCAAGATGACTTAGATAGATTGGAGTTCTGGACTAAGGAGAATGGATGTCAATTTAATGTGACAAAATGTAAGGTTATGCATTTCGGAGTGAAAAGATTAGCAGCAGTATACCACAATGGTGGAACTGTACTCCAAGAGATTGATGAGGCCAGGGACTTGGGAGTATTGGTGGATAGGAAGATGAAGTTTAGGGGGCACATTGCAAAAGTAGCTAAATCAGCTCATCAACTCACTTGGTTGTTGAAAAATACCTTGACGAGCAGAGAAAAACAAGTTATTGTACCTCTGTACCGAGCCCTGATAAGACCTCATCTCGACTACTGTGCCCAGATTTGGTCACCTCGGTTCCTTCTTGATGGGGAGGAGGTTGAGAGGATCCAGAGGCGAGTGACTAAGATGATAGCAGGTCTATGGAATGCACCATATGAGAACAGGTTGAAGATTTGTGGGTTGCAGAAACTAGTTGATAGGCGAAAAAGGGGAGATATGATTGAGACATTCAAATTGCTAAAAGGATTCTATAGGATTAATTCAGATGATATTTTTGAGATCAGGACTGGTGGTGGGAGAACTAGGGGACACCCATGGAAGCTGGGCAAGAGCGTGGTTAGCAGGGGTGTTAGAGCTGGGTTCTTTACTTTTAGAGTGGTAAATGAGTGCAATAAGCTGCCAGAGTCTGTTGTGGGTGCTATGACAGTGAGCGAGTTCAAGGCAAGGTATGATAGATACTGTGAGAATGTTGAACAGCTGTGTGAACATGATGTTTAGGGCCTCCCTCGATGAGTCTAAGGACTCCTGGAGTAGCCCGTGGTAATAATAATAATAATCATCTCACAACAAATGACCTCAAATGAACCCCTCTGCATCCCTGCAATCTTGATGCACTTCTACTCTTTTGGTTTTTCTGCTTTATTAGCAAAACCCCTCCTCTTATTCTTTTCCTTCTGTCCTCTCTGGAAATACTGTTTCTCTTACATTCAATTCCTATGACTATATCATCCTTATTTCACACCCCATTCCAAGTCTCACTAATTCCTATAATGTTTGGCCAACTTGTACTTAACTAATGCCAAAAATTCCTCGCACTTATTCCGAATACTTCTGGAATTAGTATATATAAACTGCAATACTCCCTTCATTCCATACCCTGCCTGTGTGTGTGTTAATCAACCCACTCTGTGCATAATTTACTTCCCACCAATATTTAATCCCACATGCACAGAGATTATTCACTGGAGTACTATTAACAACAGACTATCACCTGCCTCCCTAGCAAATCCCACTCCATCTATCCTTTAGCAATAGGATATGCTCTTAAAAAATTCCTTTTATCAAACTCATCCCAGACATTCACAAAATGAATATTCAGTTTCATTTCTTTACAAAAGTTCTTACACAATCTCATTATACCATTTGCTATAATTTTCTGTTTAATTCACCACTATCAAATCTTGGTAGCACACTCATGATATTTCCACTCTGACTCTGATTTACTGCTATCATCAAATCTTTCATATCTTTTGCTACCTAGATCACTCATTCCCACTACTACAATAATCTCACTCATCATCTCTCTGCAACTTCACAGCCTCATTTTCAACTCTTATCTTTGATCCCAGATAACATGCTTAAATGACACCAACATATTTCACACCCCTAATTATGTAATCTACATACAGCAGTGCTATATTCTTTTTACCTCCTTTTACTTCTCATGATGTTTTCACTCACTGCTGCTTGTTTTTGTCCTTGACAACTTCAAGGTTAAAAAGCATCTATATGATCTATATGATAAAAAGCCAAATACCATCAATTCCTGGTGGTATTTGGCTTTTTATAACATTATGATCGAAGTCCATCACGTCTTTTTGCTGATCTCTCTCTCTCACTGACTCTTACTTATCTGTCTCTGTAGTTTGCAGCTTTCTTCAAAAAGACACAATATAACTGACTGTTCATGTTCAGTTTCCCTGCTTCCTGACAGCCATTACTTGAAGCTCATTGCCATGCATCTCTCATATTACTTACTAGCAAGTCTTTAACAATGATGGAAGCATAGCCCATGAAATATTAACTTTGCCATGATACATATTGAACCATCAACTTTACAGGTCTGTAAACTTCATATCACTAAATGTCACAACAGGATGTTTACTCGAGTTCTCCAAAAAATAACCTGTACAGAAGAGGACTGCTTGTAGATAGAAGTAATTTATGAGCATTAAGGTCATTCCCCTCACATGCTAATGTTACATCAACCAAACCTTCACAAGCAAGTCAACTATCAAAAGCAGTTAATATATTAGTTTTATGATTGGGCCCTTTCAGGAAAATTTGCTGTGGTTATGTTTTTAATAATGAACCAAAATTAAAGTAACATACTTCTATTAAGCAATTCTGTGAACCAAATTCAAGTACATCAACAAAATTTCTTTATCAGTTATGTATAACATACATACACCTGCAGTACTATATATGCACCTGCAATACATGCTTGTCTTCCAGGAGTTCTACAACGATATGTACAGAATCAAAAATAGGCTTAGTTGCTCTCACTGCTGTCACTACAATTCCACAAAGAATACTTGCCAAAAACAATAAAAAATTTACACAAACATATACACAATGCTTAACTCAAAACATCATAATATAAAAGATAATTCACAACAAGAACAATTCACTAAAAATCTAGCACTAAATCAACTGTTGGTCACATGTCACAGCATCACCACTTTCATATGCATGAAAGTTCAGTTCTAAAAAGATTCAAAGATGAACACATTTTAAAGGTAAACATGTATATAAATATTACTGCAGTAAAAATGAAAGGGTTTGAAGACAAAAGCAAACCTTGGAAACTTAATAGCAAAACTGGAAGAAAACACATTGAATGATTTAGCCAGGAATATGTGGGAGGAAGTTGCCTTTACTGTAAGGACTGAAAAATAAGATCATGGTGGACCCGAGAAGTTAAAGAAGCAGTCCTAAAAAAAAAAAAAAATAAATAAAAAAAAAAAACTATATTACTAGTTCTTTGCAAGTAAGTCAGCAGGTGTCCTGACTGAGAGAGTGAATATGGAGTAGAATGTAACAAAGTTAAGCTACATGTAAAATTAATTCAATGAAAGTTTGTGGAAAAACTTTGATAAGAATCTTGTCTTGTCTTGTCAGATGTCATCATCTTCCAGGAGATTGACTACCATGAGCTTTCACCATGTATGGTTTTGTGCTTCTCTTTTACACTCTTCATAGGACAAAAAGGTCCAGTCCTTAATATTTCCCATCCAATCTGTTCTTTGTCCTCCTCTTCTTCTTTTTCCTTGTATCATTCCTTCTAGGAGTGTTTTTTGTAGGATTCATGCCTTAGTATGTGACCAAAGTAGGTGGTTTTCCATTTCTTAATGGTCTTCAGAGTCCTATCTTCTCCAATCATCTCTAATATTTCTAAATTAGTTTTTTTGGCAGTGCATGGGACTCTAAGAATTCTTCTGAGGACCCACATCTCAAAGGCTTTTAGTTTATATTCACAATATTTTGATATTGCCCAGGTTTCTACTCCATGTAGCAGTGTTGACCATATTTGGACATCCTAATTTTTGTTTTTGTGTGAATTTCCTTTGAGGTCAGAATGTTTTTCATGCTAATGAAGGTTGATCTAGAAATTTCTATTCTTATTCTATTCTATTCCTTATCACACTTTCCATTCTCTGTAATTAGTTGACCAAAATATATATAACTCTCTACTTGATCTAAGGTGTTTCCTCTGATCTTAATATTGATATCGGGCATTTTCCCTTTTTCTCTTGTTACCAGCATGGTTTTGGTTTTTTTCAAGTTGAAATTAAGTCCATATTTTTCACTTAGTTTCAGCATCTCTTCTAGTAGGTTTTGAAGATTTTTTTATTTTCAGCTAGCAGTGCTGTATTGTCTGTATATCTTATGTTGTTTATATTTCTGCCTCCTATGTTGACTCCTTTAAATTCTTCTAATTCCTGGAAGATATTTCAGTATAGAGATTAAACAATATATAAGAAAGAAAACAGCCTTGTCTGACACCCTTCTTTACTGGGAATTCCTCTGAGGTTTCTCCTGATATTTTTATTGAGGCAGTTTGCTCCCAATATAGATTTATCGGTAATCTGGTATCTTTACCATCTACTCCTAATTTTCTGATGCATTCGATTAGTTGTTCATGTTGTATATTGTCAATAAAACATAAGTAGAATTCTTTCTGCTTCTCCAGAAAGAAGTCTACTTTTCTATAATAATTCTAATGTTGAAGAGTCCTTCTCTAGTTCTTTTATTTTCCTGAAAACCAGATTGTGTTTCATTAATTTCCAATTTGATTTTATTTTTATTTTTTTCTAGGATGATATATAACATAACTTTTGCTTTCTGACTGATTGTTCTGTATTCTTTATATTTGATTGCCATTGATTTTTTAGGTATTGGTAGGAATGTCGAGTGCTTAAAATTTTTGGGAGGTGTCCAGTTTCGTATATTTTGTTACATATGCCAGTCAGTGATCTTATTGCCTTATCATTTAAAGCCTTTAGATATTCTGCCATAATTCCATCCATTCCTGGAGCTTTTCCTGGTTTCAATTTCCTAATGGCATTTGTAACTTCCCAGGTAAGAATAGTAGGCCCTACAAATCTTCTTGCAATGGCTTATCTATTCTATCATGATTGTAGAGTTACTTTGAATACTCAACCCATCTATCCCTTATTTTGTCTTTCTCCATTAGGATGTTTCCACTGGTATCTTCAATGCAACGAGAGTCTACCCTTTTGCAAGATTTGTTAGTTAGCTCCCTACCTTTTTTCATGAAGTTCTCTGGTTTTGTGCTTTTTGTCCAAAAGTTCAATTTCCTTGCATTTGTTGTTGAGCTATAGTTCTTTTGCAATCCTACATTCTTTCCTGATCTACTTGTTTAAGTTCTTGTATTTAGAACAATTTTTGTGTTTCTTTCTTTCCTCCATCATTTTTAATATCTTGTCATTCATCCAGGGTTTACTCATCTTCTTCTCAAATTTTGGAATTGTTTGTTTTACTGCTTTTTTTAATGCCCTCTTTAAATTTCTGCATCTTTCCTCAATCTCATCTTTAGAGGATACTTGGTTAAATCAGGAATGTTAACAGCAGTGGATTGTGCCAGTTCCTTTAAAAATTGATCTTGTATTTCTTGATTTTTAAGGGAGCCATTTGAGATTGACAAACTCAGCATCGTATGTGAAAAGATAACTCTAGCAAAGTTTTGTCCGCAAGACGGGGAATTTGACCCTCACATTTACCACTGGGGAGGTGTATTGCTTCACAACAGCCAGTGTTGGATCCTAAATGGAGAACTTTACAAGTAAATTCTTTATTCAGGATTTAACATGATAAATATTACTAATTAAGGAGATACCTGCACATCAGCTAATAATTATGAAAATTTTCTTTATGTTATGTGATAATGTGTAGTCCATATGTGCCATATATTGAAATTTATTCCCGTATAACTGAAATGAGAAGCAGAGAATTTTGTGTCAGAATAGTAAGAATTAAGTAAGGGAATTAAGTTATTTGTAAGTCCCACTAAGCTGTCTAGTACATTACGAAATTTCGAGACAGAATATAAGTAGTAATCCGGAATAATCGTGTATAATCTGTACGAGTCGAGCGTAGCGATGGAGGCTGTATCTACGCAGAAAGTGACGTCACAACGACTACCTGGAATAGGGTAAACCTAACAGATTAGGGAGAGTGTAGGATCACCCAAGGGGCATAAACGATGGGGTTCGTGGGTAAAAACCACATCGAATAGAGAGTGCCCGATAGGATGAATAAAAGACGATGTGCTCGGCATTATGGGGCTTTTTCTTCTTCGGTTCCTGGATTCCAGTTTAGGAGGTTTGTCAGGGGATTGAGAGAGTGGTGGGTCGACTACAGTGATGATGGACAGCAGGTTCTTTTCTTGAGAATGCTTGAAGATTTTCGAGCAGAGTTGATCACGATATGATGGCCTATGCAGAATCGAGCATTAGCAGAATGTCCCATCAAGGAGAACGGAGAAAATTTCCTGTGGAGTGGTAGACAGCACGTCACATCCCGAAAAAGATTCAAAGAAAAGCGTAGTGCATCGCCAGATGCAAAGACGGCCGATAAATATTATTATTTCGAGCAACTCCAAGGAGTCGACAGCCTCATCGAGGGAGGCCCTAACATCATGTCAAACAAACACAACTATTCAACATTCACACATCGTTTATCATACCTCGCCTTGAACTCATTCACGGTCATAGTACCCACAACAGACTCTGGCAGCTTATTCCCTCATTTACCACTCTTCAAGTAAAAAACCTAGCTCTAACACCCCTTAACCACATTCTTGCCCAGCTTCCATGTATGGCCCCTAGTCCTCCCACCACCAGTCCTATTCTCAAAAATATCTTCTGGATTAATCTTATAGAAACCCTTCAGTAATTTGAATGTCTCAATCATATCATCCCTTTTCTGCCTATCAACCAATTATTGCAACCCACAAATCTTCAATCTGCTCTCATAAGGTTCATTCCACAGACCTGCCACCATCTTGGTCACTTGTCTCTGGATCCTCTCCACCTCCTCCCAATGTAGAGTAAGTAATATAATATAAGGAATATAGAATAAGGTAATCCAGATCTACATGAGATGGCAACATGAAATCTGAAAGGATCCAGTAATGTAAAGATTTTCATTCTCTGTTAAAAATCGCTTAGAAGAATAAGAAATTTGTGTATACTGTAAACTAAGGACACTAATAGAGAACTTTTAAGTGAGAATTTGATTGAATTAGTTAAGACCACGTGGAACAAAGAAGAAATGTTGACAGGCAGTATTTTGATTGAGAATGGCTAGGCATGACTAATGAAATTTAGAATTGAGATAGTTATTGATAGAGTATTAATGAAAGTGTTCAATGCGTGTACTGTGAATAACTTGTGAAGGTATGCTCACACTTAATCTTATCTTTTCGTAATTGAAGAATATAGCTTACTCGAATTCATTGTTATGATTTAGTATGAACCTTAACTTACAGTGAGTTTTGTTCTATTGAATAATTGAATTTTCTTAACTGTAATTGTTATGTGTTTTTCCAATAAACATGTTTTGTACCTTATACCTGAGTTTATGCCTCATTACGAATTCATACCACTACTTATGAAATAGAACCTTTTGGCAGGAAGAAATTAGATATTATTGCTTAAGTGAGATTCAGGTCACAACTGCTAACTGAATCTGCACAGCGCTAGCGGAAAATTAATTATTGTGTGTATCCCTTTTGAATTTAGAATTGTTTCCCTGAACAAGAGTCTTTCTGTTATAGGATATTGGCTGGCGCAGCATAATAAAAATTTTGCCAATATCCGAAGAGAAAATAGACCTGAATTAATATTTTAAAGGCACAACAGTAGATTAGAAGGCGGGCAAATTTAGAGGTAGAACAGGTCAAATATAGAGAAAACAATGCAGACATAACAATGCATTGTTTTCTCTATATTTTCCGCAGCCGACAGGATGTGATTTGGGTCCTAGAATTTAAAGTTGACACATCCTTAATCACTATAAGTTGGTTTTTGATATTGTATCAGGCAATCAGGCATTTATTGGAATAATTAGAATTTAAGGAAATTATATTGTGTTGAATTGTAAGATGAATGCAGATATGTCCCTACCTACAAGCTCAGAGTTAGATGACTCAGAGTTTTTTAGAACGATTAATCCCCAACAGGAATTCCCTCAGTTTTCGGGTGATGAATCTGATGACGTGGTTGCATTCTTTGAGTACATTGAGGAATTGAGAAGGATTGGTCAGTGTAGTGAATTCTAACTGCTCATTCTGCTACGCAGCAAGCTAGTTGGAAAGGCTAAAACCAATTTTCACTCCTCACCGGTTCTGAAAGAAACCCGGAGTTATGTTAAATTTAAAGAAGTCCTTATTTCACAGTTCTCAAGGGTAAAGAACATGGGACCGAATCTGTGGAGGCTCCAAAGGATGGTACAGAAGGACAAAGTGTGTCCAATTACCATAACAGGTTATTGGATCTTGCCAACACACCAAGTGTTTCAGACAAAGATAGGCATAACCTAAACTGGGCCATCTTCCAGCACTTTAGAGCAGGATTGAAACAAGATCTTAAGGAGACAGCATACGGAAAGGATATATCAAACTTAGAGGAATGTTATAATGCAGTAAAACAGAGGGAGCCACTGCTTGGAGACATTTGTCCTGCAGGCATTCTTGGGTCTGTCAATGTGATCAAAGAAGAGAGAGAGACAGCATTAAAGATCAGGGCACTGAAAAGGTAGGACATCCTGAGAAGAAAGAAAAGGAACAGATGCTCAGAGACATTCGTCCCGCATCTACATGAGCTATATTAACGTAATTAAAGAGGTGAATAATTCCAACTACAAGGACAAAACTGAGAAGGAATCTAGCTCATGTAAGAGGAAGACTAAAGATCAAGCAGGACAGTGAAGGAGAAAGAGAAAGGTCAGTCAACAGTAATCAAGTGACTGAAAATGAACATAACATCCCAAAACAAGTAGGGCTAACAAACATGGAAGAAGTACGTTCTATAGTTAAACAAGAAGTTCAGCGACTTCAACAGCCCGTAATGGACCGTCTTGATGCTGTATTGAAATAGCTGGCAGCAGTCACAGATAAGACTTCAAAATCATCTATCTCTCAACCAGAGAAGACTAATGAATTAATCAGACTAGAAGTAGAAAGAGTTCAACAGCCTATGTTGAACCATCTGGATGATGTAATGCAAAAGTTGGTGGCAGTGACAGAATGGAAACCCGAGGTGTCTCTACCTCATTCACAGAGAAATAATGAGCAAGGAGACAAAAGGGAGCCTCCTAGATGTTTTAATTGTAAAAAGACAGGGCATTTAGTTCGTAATTGTTTTAGTAATAGGAGACCCTCCATAAGAAATAATAGAAATGAGTTGAAGTTTGGGCAAACTCCTCATAATTATGAAGGTAGACAAAGAAATCATGAACAACAAGGAAGGTCAAAAATGATAATTAAGGGTAAGATTCAAGGATCGCATTGCGACGTATTGTTAGATACTGGTTCCCAGGCCTCTGTCATAACGGAAGATTATTTTCAAGGAATAAAATCCCATGTATGGCGAGACATTTCTAATCTAAGGAGACCGATCAGATTATTGGGGTTATCAAGATCTAAAGTTTGTGCAACAAAAAGGGTTAGAGCAAAATTATACTTACCCGAGCTTAACATGTGTGTTTGGCAGGAGTTGTTGTTCCTCCCTCAGACATATCACCCACATGTTCAGATAATTTTAGGAACTAACTTTCTAGAGAGGTACAAGTTCTCTTGCAACTTCTCTAGAAATGAGATAATCCTAATGGGAAATAAACGGTTTAGTAGAGAGAATCATAAAGTTAAAATTAGGGATAGAAATGAGAAATCATATGAAGAAAGAATGCAGAGTAAAAGTAATGTCGTTCAGACAGACAGAGGATGTGAAGTTGTTGTAAATAATCAGATTGAGTCTCAAAATGCCTCAATCTCAGAAGTGAACTGTCAACCTGAGACTAATCAGATTTCAAGCATTAGATTGGCAAATGACCAAGGTGATGCAGAAAAAAATTTAGAGGAGAATGGGCCAAGAACAATCGGAGTGAACTATATTGAGATAATTAGCAGATCTAAAAGTTTCTATAACAGACCGAGATGGAACAAGTACAGAAAACATGAAGTTAGTAAACAACATCAGTGGCAGTTTGATTATGCAAACTTCCTCTGTTTTCTTTTTATGCTCAGAAAAGCTATAAGTGGTTTATTGTGTTGGAATTTAGCAATTGCTACAAAGGGTGCACACTTACTAACTGATTGTACAAGTTTTATAAATGAAAATAATGGAGAATTAAGTAGATCCAAAACGTTAAAAGAAGCACCGCAGATTCATCATGGGAATGGGCAAAACCAGTCATGTCATGAGGAAACAATACAGTCACCTGAGCCGAGATATGCACTAAGGCCAAGAAAGAATGGAAGGTTCATCCCCAGAAAATTGAGGGAGAAGCAAAAACAGTTTTTCTAGAAAATTAGAAAAACTTTTTTTTTGAAAGGGGGGACTTTTGTTGGATCCTGAATGGAGAACTTTACAAGTAAATTCTTTATTCAGGATTTAACATGATAAATATTACTAATTAAGGAGATATCTGCACATCAGCTAATAATTATGAAAAATTTGTTTATGTTATGTGATAATGTGTAGTCCATATGTGCCATATATTGAAATTTATTCCTGTATAACTGAAATAAGAAGCAGAGAATTTTGTGTCAGAAAAGTAAGAATTAGGTAAGGGAATTGTTAAGTTATTTGTAAATCCTATTAAGCTGTCTAGTACATTACAAAATTTCCAGAAAGATAATTAGTAGTAATCCGGAATAATCGTGTATAATCTGTACAAGTCGAGCGTAGCAATGGAGGCTGTACCTACGTGGAAAGTGACGTCAGAGCAACTACCTGGAATAGAGTAAACCCAATAGATTAGGGAGAGTGTAGGATCACCCAAGGGGCATGAACTGTGAGGTTCGTGCGGTAAAAAACACATCGAATAGAGGGCGCCAGAAATGGTGAATAAAAGATGATGCGCGCACATATTACACGGCTTTTTCTTTTTCGGTTCCTGGATTCCAGTTTTAGGAGGTTTGTTCAGGGGATTCATGAGAGAGCGGTGGGTCGACTACAGTGATGACAGATGGCGGATTCTTTTCTTGAGAATGCTTGACTATTTCCAAGCAGAGCTGATCGCGATATGACGGCCTATGCAGAATCGAGCCTTAGCAGAATGTCCCATCGGAGAGAATAGAGAAAGTTTTCTGTGGAGCGATAGACAGCACGCCACATCCTGGAAAAGATTCAAAGAAAAGGGTAGTGCATCGCTAGGCACAAAGACGGCCAATAAATATAGAGTAAGATAATCCAGATCTATATGAGATCGCACCATGAAATCTGAAAGGATCCGGTAATGTAAAGAATTTCATTCTATGTTAAAAATCGCTTAGAAGAATAAGAAATTTGTGTATACTGTAAACTAAAGGATGCTAGTAGAGAACTTTTAAGTGAGAATTTGATTGGATTAGTTAAGACCACGTGGAACAAAGAAGAATTGTTGATAGGCAGTATTTTGATTGAGAATGGCTAGGCTTGACTAATGAAATTTAGAATTAAGATAGTTATTGATAGAGTATTAATGAAAGTGTTCAATGCATGTTCTGTGAATAACTTGTGAAAGGAATTATATCCTAGTAGTGTTATGCTTACACTTAATCTTATCCTTTTTGTAATTGAAGGATTTTGCTTATGCAAATTCATTGTTGTGATTTAGTATGAACCTTAACTCAGAGTGAGTTTTGTTCCATTGAGTATTTGAATTTTTCTGTAAATGTTCTGTAAAAACTGTAAATGTTTTATGCTTTTCCAATAAGCATGTTGTGCACCTTATACCTGAGTTTATGCCTCGTTACGAATTCACACCACCACTTATGAAATAGAACCTTTTGGCGGGAAGGAATTCGATATTATTGCTTAAGTGAGATTCAGGTCACAACTGCTAACTGAATCTTCACAGCACTAGCGTAAGATTAATTATTGTGTGTATCCCTTTTGAATTTAGAATTGTTTCCCTGAACAAGAATCTCTTCTGTTATAGGATATTGGCTGGCGCAGTATAATAAAAATTTTGGCAATATTAAGAGGAAATAGATCTGAATTAATATTTTAAAGCAACAGTAGATTAGAAAGAGGGCTATTTAGAGGTAGAACAAGGTATAATATAGAGAAAACAACGACATAGCAATAGTAAAAGAAATAAAAATAAATGAATATGAATAATAAGTGAATATAAATGAATATGAAGAGATGAAGATAAATGAATATGCAGGAATAAAGATGAATAAATAAATAAATAATTGTTTTCTTTAATTTTATTGGCTTTAATGAACACACGGTTGTGGTCTGATCCAATATCAACCCCCAGGTGTGTTTTGGCTTGTTATTCTGGAATCTTTTTTTAATCATTATATAGTCAATCTGGTGCCTACAGCTGTCTCTGGAACTTTTCCATGTGTAAAGTCTTCTAGGAGGCTGGCTAAATAAAGTATTTGTTATTAATGAATTGTTTTCTTTACAGAACTATATTAATCTTTCTCCTCTGGGATTTCTATGTCTCAGGCCCTGGTTTCCCATATAGGAAGAGATCTTTTCTGAGCCTACTTTAGCATTTAGATCTCCCATAACGATAGTTATGTCATCTGATTTAGCGTTGTTAAGTGCATTTTGAATGCCTTCATAGAAACATTCTACATCTTCATCTGGGTAATCAGAAGTAGGTGCATATATTTAGACAATAAAAATATTAAAAGGTTGAGCTGCAATTTTTAATGCAATTACTCTGTCACTTGTGGGCCAAAATCCAAGTAAGGATTGGGCAATCTTATTTTTTTAGTACAAATGATACCCCATCCCTATGACTGTTTCCACATGAGTATATAATTGAATGACTCTTTCTGTTTATTTTTCCATTATTAGTCCATTTGACTCCACTGATACCAGCAATGTCAATTTTCATTGCTTCAAGTTCTTGTAGAAGGTTATCTCCCAGATGGTTAACTTCCCAGCTTCATATAAGGTTCTTACATTCCAAGTTGCAAGCCTTAAGAGAAGATTCTTAATTTTCAGACGAGAAGGATCAGGAGATACCCCTCCCTGGAGGGTTTAAGGTATCTTCTTCATATCTATTTTCAAAGTATCTGTCATACATTCCCCAGTTTCTTTCTTCTTCCCTGTAATGTTTCCAAGAGACAAAAGTTGCAGAGGGTCTGACCTTGTCTCTATTGCTTAAATCCGACATAGTTCTCTGTTTCATGATTTACTATGGAAGGTTATGTGGTGAGATTCCTTCCACGGAGACTGACCACATCTCTGTTTTGCCTCAGAGTGTGCCCAGACTATGTCATATAGTTTGCTGTCATGTCTTTGTTACCATTGTCAAATAAAATTTTAGTAATCTGCTAACTCTGCCATTCCAGTCTTCAAGTGCAACAAGGAGGAGACACTCTCCTTCACCACAGCATAAAATGCTGATACCCTCACTTAGTTTTGCATGCCAGTCGAGGCACGGTCCCAGGGTGTGACTGCTGGTGCACTCTATCAGCTACTTGGAGCCATAAGTGAGAGTTGCATGAGCAGTGGGGACCAATTCCACCCAGCCACCAAATATTTTGATGCGACTGCTGAGCAGGCAGAGGCACCATTTCAAGAATAAGGTAACATGTTCTGAAGACTATTGAAAAAGAAAATGTGCTTAAAAATGAACAACAGAGCTGTTTAACAGGAACTGTAGATAAAGACTTAAAACTAAAGATATTCTGGATGTCTGAATTCGAAAAATTAAATTATATTTAATTATAATAAATAATATTCAAACCAAAAGAACATTTTTTATGAAGATGGCAAATTAAATATAGAAATAAATAAAAGAATAAACAAATCTAGCAAGGTAAGGAATCAACTGATTTCATTTATAATGGAATAAGAGAGAAATAAGACAAAACACTAAACTAACAATATACAAAACAGTCTTCATACCAATTTTAACTTTTGTTAGTCCAAAGTGAGCTTTTGTACCTTAGTTAGTTTTGATGATTCCCCTTGAGTTGGAACAATCTGTGTTCCAATTCAGCCAAGAATGTGAAGAACCTATATCAGGATTTTCAATTTAAAGTAAGCCAGTCTCACACAGAAGTGGAAGCTTGAGAGACAGCTTACATCAATGCTGCTTGGGTGATATTTAAGAATTATCTAGTAGAAGTGATGTCTAAACATATTCCGATGATCAGAAGGTTAAATGTGGAATGGATGAATGCAAAGATTAAGCATGTAACACAGAGGAAGAAGGCATTATGGAGGCAACATAAGATGAGTAGTAATAATCATGAAGAGTACAAAGAACAGGCAAGGAGGGTGTCAATTGGTAAAGGTAGCAAAGGTGCAGTATGAGCAGCAGTTAGCTAATGAAGCCAAAAAAAAAAAACCTGGGGAGTTCTTTCAATATGTAGCCAGTTGAACAAAGAATGATTATGGAAGGATGACACTGGTTGAAGGCAATGATAAAAGGATAATTGCTGAAGAGGATATAGCTGAGATATTAAATGAGCAGTTCATAAAGGTATTTCACCCCTATGAATGTGGCATCATATGGAGTTTGGGGACAATGGAAGGGACGGAGGAGAAACTGACTGTGAATGGTATATAATGGGGAATTGAGTAAATGTGATGTTAATAAGGCTGTGGGACTTGATATATCACCATGTGTTTCAAGGGAACATGTCAGGGAGCTGACAACTGCCTTGGCACATTTGTTTAATATAAATCTTACAGTACGTCAAGTTCCAAAGGATGAAAGGAAGCAAAATTGTACATAACAGGTGACAGAACTCAAGTTTCAAATTACAGGCCGATTTGTGTGTCAGGTGTTGGAGAGGTCTCTTTGATGGGCACATGGATTTGCTAAAGGAAGGTCACCTTTTAGTAAACTTCTTACTCCTTAGAATAAGACGAGGGTGCAATGGACAAGGGAGATGGATACACAGTAGTATACTTAGATTTTACAAAGGCTTTTGATATTGCCACATGATAAATTCATAGTTAAACTAGTACAGCAAATTGTGTATAGGGAAACAATAACCTAGAAGAGGAAAGCAACTAGTGCTGTGCCTCGAAGGTCTGATTTAGGACCATTGCTTTTTAATCTGTATGTTAATGATACTGGGACAGGTTTGAATGGGGATTATTCAGTTGTTTGCAGATGATACAAAAAGTGAAGAACTATGAGAAGTAGAACAGGTGTTGTGGCTTTACAAAAGGACTTGAATAGACTGAGTGAAAGCCACAGAAAGAGAGCTGCCAGTTCAATGTTGCAAAGTATAAGCTTTGGAGGAAATAACAGATCTGGGTGTGATGGTGGATAGGGATCTGAAATTGAGAGGACATATTTCTAAAACTGTGAAAACAACACAACAAATTCTGGTAATGATGCAGAGGGCACTGACATGTAGAAGTAAGAAGATTCTGGTTCCATTATATAAGGCCATATATGGACTATTGTGCACAGATTTAGTCACCTGGTTTTCAAAAGGTATTGCAAAAGGTCCACAGGTGATTGACTAAGGTGGTTTCTGGAATTTTGAGAATGAATAAAGGTTGAGAAGATGTAATTTATAGAGTCCAGTGGATAGGAAGAGGAGGAGAAAGAGGGGTGATATGATAGAGGCATATAAGTTGGTAACAGGTTTTTCAAAGAATGTTGGGAGAAAGGGGGAGGGGGTAGAGAACAACAGTGTCATCCCTGGAAGCCGTATAAGGAGGGTGTGAGCAAAGGAATGAAAAGCATGTTTTTAGCATGGAAAGTCATGTATGATTGGAAGAGACACTACACTCTCAGTCACTGCCTGAGAGTGTGGTGTCTGCAGAGAATGTGAATGGATTTAAGGCATGTTATGATGAGGTGTGTATGGTAGAGGGGGAAGGGGGGGGGAATGTCTCAAACAATGAGTCTGACTCCATGGAGATCTGGGAATAATAACAATGATATGATAATGAAAACAAATAAATGCTGGCAAACCACTTGAGAAAATAAAACAAACACCCAATCTTCTAATAAAGTGAGATCTTCCACTGTAACAGTTCCCAAAGGAAATGAACTATGTCAGTCATATGTTGTTGGCCTTGAGGTAAAAATGTCCTAAAGAGTGAAGGTTGCCATAGAAGCCAATCCCATATGTCTTCTGTCTAAAATAAACAGTGTCTATTCTCTGTTAGTATAATAATAAATCTTGCCAGTCTAGGATTCCCCCTCCCATCACCAGGGTTTATTCTTTCTTTTATATGTCCTTATTTATTTTTATTTTATTTTATTTTTTTGCCTCTAAGATATTTATCAAAAAGGAGGGTTAGGAGATTTCTGAATATTGATAGTGATGCAGTAATAACAACAAAACGGTTTATTATACTTCACAAGAAATGATACGAGGTGTATTTAAAAAAAAGACCAAACTTTTTAAATAGTGCACCAACTGGCATAGAGAGCATGCTAGAGGCAAGTTTTGACAAACAAACTGCCATTTTCCCCATTCTGCTATGAACATTAATCATGCTGCAGCTACTGAGCACACCTAGCAGCAGGTTTTGACAACAAACTACCATTTTCCCCATTCTCCAATTAACCTTAGTCGTTGAGTTACATCCGCTGAATTGAGCACGTGCATAAGCTGTTCGTTGGATTAATGACAATGAAAGAGCTTGAAGAACAACTTGTGCATGTGTGAAATTTTGCTGCAAACTTGAAAAAAATTTTAAAGAGGCATTTCAATTGATTAACTAAACATACAGGGAGGATTGCATGAGCCAAACGCAATGCTATGAAGGTTTAAGCATCGGTGAATGAGTCGGTCAAAGATCAAGGTAATGTTGGTTGTGTTTTTTGATTGGAAAGGCATTGTCCATTATGAATTTGTACCACGTGGTCAGATGGTAAACAAAGAATTGTACCAGGAAGTTTTAGCATGTTTGAGGGATGCCATGCGCAGGTAGAGATCTGAATTGTGGGAAAACTAGACTTGGATGTTGCACCACAACAATGTGCTGGCTCATGTGTCGTTCCTCATCTGCAGTTATATGGCAAAGCATTAGACATCCATTGTGCCCCATCCACCATACTCTCTGGACTTAGCCCCAGCAGGCTTTTTCCTGTTTCCCACATAAAGTGCATTAGTATAAAGAAACTTCATTATCAGTCTTACTTGTATATACAGGCTGTTGAAGCAACTGATAATTTCATGTTTTAATTAGCAAAAGTGCTGAAAAAAGGCTTTTCACTGGGTGTATATTGCAAGGCTACTCACGCAGGTCATTCATTACCTGCATTCACCATCTTTGAACTATGTGTCACCAAAACTAGGTATTATACTTATACTCAAAAAAAAAAAGGGAGGGGGGGGGGGTCTAACCAAAAGAGATGAAGAAAAACTTAGTGAAAGAATATAAATTCTATTCTAACAACTTATTCACAGTTGATATTCACAGAAACCCATATGCAAATTGCTATTCTATAATCCTACTCCACAGCAAAATCCTGACATTCATTGCAGGACTGCAGTTTCTATCCCTTATTTTGGTAAACTTTCTATCAAGACTGCTAATCTCCTTAAAGCCAATGATATCAGGATGGCTTTAAAGTCTATTTTGACTAATGATGTTTATTTTGTCCTTAAGACCACAACCCCTTCTACAAAAAACCTGGGATCTATAATACACCATGCGCTTGTGATCCCTTCTTACATAGATTAGACATCAAGAAATTTTGAAATAAGACAGAACGAACACATTGGAGATGACGACAACAGAAAAACAAACTCAGGTCTTGCTTTTAATTTTTTTTTCCCACATGCACACCACAACAGTGAGTGGAATAAGAGCTCTCTGCCTTATATTGAAGACAAACTTGTGTTTGTCTTCACAACATAAAAGCATCCACGGTCATCTTTGCACAAGGCACACTTAATAGGGATCAAAGATTAACACTGTGATATTTGGAAATCACTTATCAGATCATTAAATGTCAAATAAACTTTTCAGTCAATTACCTGCACACAATGCTGAACAATAGCCAACTCATGTCACCTCTTACTTTCCACTTGGTTTGAGTCAGTTTATATTGTGATGGTTCATACATAGCTTATTTTAGTAATGTAATAGTTTATGTTTGCCTTTATTGGATTTAAGTTTATGCATTTTTTTTTCACTCAGAAGACGCAACAAGTTTATGAAACTAGAAGATCGGGTTTCATTATTTTTATATCCATGACCATATAAATTCCAGTTATTTTCTAACTCCTAGATACATATTTTGTAATGTTAGTTTCTATCTCACACCAAAGAGCTTCGAACCCTCATATTCCTATCACTATTTGGGATTTCTACTCGGGCTGGATTTAATTCGCCACCATCATTAATAATATTAATCCACTTATCCTATTTTCTATGAATACAACATAATCAGGAAGGACTGATATGATATATCAGTCCTTGAGAACAGGAACCAAACTTTGGAGATTCAGTGGCAAGCCCTGAAGAAAACACTGATTGATTCAGCTAGAGAGGCATGTGGTGAGGTTGTGTGCAAGGATGGAAAAAAATCAGAACTCTTGTGCTCTTAGAGAATACAGAGACAAATGTAAGAAAGCTAAACACTGCATAAAACTGGCTAAACAAAAGTCATGGGAGGACATTGGCAAGAACATAGAAAATAAATATCAAGAAGGTAGCAAGATATTCTGGAGGCTGTTGAAGAAGCTCAAAAATGGAAGAAAAAGTGATGTAAAAGGAATTAATGATGATAAAAGTGACATGAAAACAGGTGAAAAAGATATTCTTCAAATATGGAGTAATTACTTTGAAAAACTGCTAAATGAAACAAGCAGTGATGACAGCACAGTGGTAAAAAAACACTGACCAGGCATTCAGTCAAGAATGCATATCCATACTTAAAGTAGAAAAAGCCATCAAAAGTCAGAAATGTGGAAAGGCAGCAAGAGTAGATAATATTCGACCAGAAATGCTCAAGTATGGAGGTATAAAAGTAATACAGTGGCTACACTGCATAGTTCAGAAGGCCTGGACAGAGGGAAGAATTCAAAATGATTGGAGTAGAGCTCTCATAATACCCATATATAAAAAGGGAAAAAAAACTGAATGTGAGAATTACAGAGGCATTTCATTACTGAGTGTTCCAGGTAAGATATATTCAAGTATACTTGAGAAATGGTTGAGAAGGATTGTGCAGGAGTAGCTTGGTGAAGAACAAGCTGGATTCAGGCCAAATAGAGGCTGTCATGATCAGATTTTCACTTTACGACAGATAGTTGAGAAATCATGGAAATATAACAAAGATCTGTATTTAAGTTTTGTAGATCTGGAAAAGGCATATGACAAGGTGCCAAGAGAGAAGCTGTTCCAAACGCTACAGTTATATGGTGTTAATGGGGCATTATATCAAGCAATACTTAAGTCTTTATTTGAGTTGTAAGTCAGCAGTTAGAATTGAAGGAAGTACAGGAAAATGGTTTAACCAGGATGTATATATACATCCAGTTTATCATGCATGTGAAGTGCATATTAAAATTGTAATAACATTGATATTACATTGAAATATATGATGGATACGAAGCATATGAGGATGTGTATTTGATCCATGAAGGAAAGTGGTATTAAACCTGATATCAAAATTGGAGGTGTTAATCTCAGCTCTTTGCTTTATGTGAATGATATCATTATTATTATTATTATTAAGTAACACCTCCAGGGAGTCCAAAAACTCATCGAGGGAAGGCACCTACTCTACAACTCTCCATCTTCACCAACCACAACTACCTTCAAACTACACCAATACCATCTATTGCCGATCACTACTCCTATTTTCACAGACAATCACAAACATCCATGCCCACGGCCCACAGCCTTTTGGCTGGAGAGCTGGTATGCTAACCACTCGTTTAACCACTAGAAATCTAAAGATTAAATTGAATAACTGTTGTAATAGAAATGGTATGAACGTCAGCATTAAAAAGACAAAGACAATGAAAATAGGCAGAAACATTAAAAATATCAACTGCACTGTGAATGGAGAACTTATAGAACAAGTAAAACATTTCAGCTACTTAGGCACGATTTTTAGTGAAGAGTAAGTTAAATATGGAAATAGACAACAGAATCAATAAAGCTGATATGGCAGGAAGTCAATTGATTAAATTTATATGGAATAAGAGAGAAATTAGCCAAAACACTAAATTAACTGTATTCAACACAGTGTTTAAACCAATTTTAACTTATGGATCTGAGAGCTGGGTTAGAAGTAAAACACTTGACCAAAGACTAGAGACTGCAGATATGAGAATCCTGAGAAAGATTAGTGGCATGAACAGATGGTATCAATGGCAATATCATATTAAAAATGAGGATATTAGGAAAGAATTTGATATTGTCAGCATCCAGGAATGTATTAGCAGAGCTAATCTCAGGTGTGGTCACTTAAACAGAATGGGAGAGGATAGATTAGCAAAACAAGTGTTCTCTGCCAGGTTGGCAGGAAAAAGACCCAGAAGAAGATATAGGTAGATTGATAAAGTAAAAGGTGCTTTAGAAGACAGAAATATAAGACCTGATAATATTGGAGTCTTGACATTAACAGACTAATTTGGAGGAAAATTGTAGATAGGAAGTTAGTAATGATGTAAATTTTTCATGTAGTACTATCATGCCCTGTACAAACCCTTGATGTATATATCAGAAATTTGATGATGATGATGATATGATATGATATAGCTGGAATTTTCAGAATAGGAGCAAAAAAATTCTTGAAAAAACACAGGTTTATTTCAACATCTGGTTCTACTTCTGGCTCAATGTCATGGTTTCCAAGAACAAGACACATATTCAAGATCATTAGGGTGATTAATCAAATCATAATTTTCATGTGTTTTGACACCAACAAGACATGCTTCTGTACATTTCCAGCAAAACGTTTATAGCTGGTTTTTCAGATGTCATGTAGTATGTATGGGGGGGGGGGGGGATTGCTAACTTTCTTATATAGCTTTTTTCTGCTAGCTTTCTTATTTTCAGGTAGAACTTTTCTATAATGTATACTATATAGCTAAAGCAGTATATTAACCATTTAATACTTGATGAATTGAAACTTTTGAGATTGTTTCAAAGCATGTTTATGGATAAAAGAAAAGCAGACTAATTTAAAAGATATAGTCAACAATTTGGAAGAGAAATTTCATATATTATATATTTCTTTATGAAACAAAATACAAATTCTGCCTCATATATATATATGTTTGCTCAAACAAATACTAGAATGTTACTAGCAACCAAAAGTTACATAACCATTAAAGACTTCCCGTGTTTCATTGAACACAGCACCCTGAAGTATAACACTTCAATTTGCTTTTTATTTACATTTCCCCACACAATCCACATATATCTGCATGTTTCCAATTATGTAATGCACTAGAACAGTTGGCAATAAATAACTGGTGATCAGGAAGCACAATTTTCATTAGACAATTTCAACAAAACAAGCAAGAGTGTATTCTTTCATGTGTATCAAAAAAATAAATTAATTAAAAACGCAGTGAAATTTTCAATTAATAAAACAAACCTCATTTACAAGTCTTTCTGGATTTATATCAACAAGTAAAAGTGAAATGCTGGTATCCTGAATAATTAAAGGTGGACTGTGGATAGCTGTAGAGGTTACAAAGAGAACAGGTTGCTGCAATCTGTTTAAAAAACAAATATGTTAGCATTGTTCAAATTTTCAATTATTATTATTATTATTATTTATAATTTGTTTTAGTTATAGATTTTTATTTGTTTTTTTTTTGCTTTTAATATTATTACCACATATGAGAGCTACTGTAATAATTTGTAGTTAATTATATTTTGTTTTCAGTTGTTGTTGACAGTCGTCTTTATATTATTTTCTTCTTATCTTTACTATGTTTTCTTCAACCTTTCCCTTTCTATTTTCTCTATACTATACTACAGCTCATGCTCCTTACATTTACTATCTGTTTAATACACTTTACCTTATTCTAATCCGATTAACTTATCCCCCCCCACCCCCCGTGTAATCCTTTATACTTCCTATAAGTGCTCAAGCTGTTAGTGAAAAGGCCTCTGAAATAGGCAATTCACGATTACAGTCTACTATCTCCCACACTATGTAATTCAGAAAAAATTTATATTATTTATCGACTGCACCATCCTGAATTAATTGCATGAGAGGATTAGTTATTACACAAATAGGAAAGATCACTTTCTAAAATAAACCTTAACTATTCAGTTGTGGCAATTTCTCTACTTTAGATACACAGGTTCGATTGTTTTTGTGAGACAATGGATTGGTCAAAGATCAGGTGATAATTTTTAACAAACAAAACATGTTTATTTAACCTTAAGCAACTTTACAATATAATACACAATTGAACAATTTCTCTCTAATGCTTATCTTGAGCTCAAATCATAACCTCTACATTTAGACCTGCTATTCATAGTAATTAAATAACTTGTTTACAAATCTAGGCAATTACAGGCTGTTACAAACGACATCGTTGGCTAAACATCTTTCTTAATATATATTAGCTAATACTCAGCCTCAGTAATCTCTTATAGCGACCTTACAATTATTTTAACATAGCTACGTTCAATGGACATACATACAACTCTTAATCTTTACCTTAGCATAAGTACAAATCTGAAAACAAACCCCAACTCAACATCACCAGAGTTAAAGATTGGTACTATCAACGTAAGAAGCCTGAATGGCAAAGAAATGGAGCTAACTGAGGAATTAGACAAGTACCAGATCGACATAATAGGGGTGACTGAAACAAAAAAGACCAAAACTGGTGAGATCTTTCTGAGCAATAAATACAAAATTTTATATTCAGGCAATGACAATCAAGGAAAAGAAGGAGTAGCCATAGTATTCAAAACAAAATACGAGCCTCATCTTCTTGAATGGTAGGCAGTCTCAACTAGAGTGATATGGGCAAATATCAGAATGGGAAATTGGACAATGAGACTTATTTGTGCCTATGGTCCCACAGAAGGTTCTACTAAGGTAGAAGTGGAGGAATTTTTTGATGCTTTAGAAAAAGCAACTCACACAATGAAAAAGGAAAAGCTGGTCCTTGTTGGGGATCTAAACAGCAGAGTAGGAAATGATTGTGAGACATACAAAAATATTTTGGGAAAATTTGGAGAAAAGAGCAAAGCTAATAATAATGGCAAATATCTGTTGGATTTCTGCTCAGGACATGGACTGGTTATTACTAACACCATGTTCCAACATAAAAATGTGCACAAATTCACATGGAGAGAAGAGGCTAGGAATAAGAAAAGTCTCATTGACTATGTTATTGTTGATAGTGATGTTTTCTCTCTGGTGCAGGACACCAGAGTGTACAGAGGATTTGAAATTGGAAGTGATCACTATTTAGTCTTAAGCAGGATAAAATTGAATTTCATATTGAAAAGAATAACATGTAAAAAAGTTTTAAAGCGAATAAAAGTTGAGCAGCTCTCAGATGTGAACTGTAGACTAAAATACACAAAGATTATTGAAGAAAAAATGAAACAGTTTGAGAACAGGAATCAAACCTTGCAGATTCAGTGGCAAACTCTGAAGAAAACATTGATTGATTCTGCCAGAGAGGCATGTGGTGAGGTTATGTGCAAGGATAGAAAAATCAGAACTCCCTGGTGGACACAGGAAGTTAAAGAGGCAGTGAAGGAAAAGAAGAAAGCATAAGAAAGCAATAAGTCAGCTTTTCCTCTTAGAGAATGCAGAGACAAATGTAAGAAAGCTAAACAGTGTGTAAAACTAGCTAAACAAAAGTCATGGGAGGACTTTGGCAAGAATATAGAAAATAAATATCAAGAAGGTGGCAAAATATTCTGGAGGTCGTTGAAGAAGCTTAGGAATGGAAGAAAGAGTACTGTAAAAGGAGTTAGAGATGATAAAGGTGACATGAAAACAGGAGAAAAAGATATCCTTCAAATATGGAGTAATTACTTTGAAAAACTGCTAAATGAAACAAGCAGTGACGACAGCATAGTGATAAAAAACACTGACCAGGCATGCAGTCAGGAATACATATCCATACTTGAAGTAGAAAAAGCCATCAAAGGATTGAAATGTGGAAAGGCAGCAGGAGTAGATGATATTCGACCAGAAATGCTGAAGTATGGTGGTATAAAAGTCTTACAGTGGCTGCAGTGCATAGTTCAGAAAGCCTGGACAGAGGGACGAATTCCTGATGATTGGAGTAGAGCTCTCATGGTACCCATAAAAAGGTAAATAAACTGAATGTGAGAATTACAGAGGCATTTCCCTACTGAGTGTTCCTGGCAAGATCTATGCAAGTATACTTGATAAACGGTTGAGAAGAATTGTGGAAGAAAAGCTTGGTGAAGAACAAGCTGGATTCAGGCCAAATAGAGGCTGTCAGGATCAGATCTTCACTTTACAACAAATAGTCGAGAAAGCATGGGAATATAACAAAGATCTGTATTTAAGTTTTGTCGATTTGGAAAAGGCATATGACAAGGTGCCAAGAGAGAAGCTATTCAATACGCTGCAGTTATATGGTGTCAATGGGGCATTATATCAAGCAATACATAGTCTTTATTTGAGTTGTAAGTCAGCAGTTAGAATTGAAGGAAGTACAGGAAGATGGTTTAATGTTAAATCTGGTATGATACAAGGATGTACATTATCCGCTCTGTTATTCATTATCTATATGGATCACATTATGAAGGAAAGTGGTATTAAACCTGATATCAAAATTGGAGATGTTAATGTCAGTTCTTTGCTTTATGCGGATGATGTTATACTTCTAAATAAATCCGCTACAAGTCTACAAGATTCTCTGACTAAATTAAATAGCTGTTGCAATAGATATGGTATGAAGGCCAGCAATAAAAAGACAAAGACAATGAAAATAGGCAGAATCATTGAAAATGACAACTGTGTTGTGAATGGAGAACCTGTGGAACAAGTAAAACATTTCAGCTACTTAGGTACGATTTTTACTGAAGATGGTAAATTAAATAAAGAAATAGACAACAGAATCAGCAAAGCTGGCATGCTGGGAAGTCAATTGAATAAATTCATATGGAATAAGAGAGAAATTAGTCGGAACACTAAATTAGCGCTGTATACAAGACAGTGTTCAAACCAGTTTTAACTTATGGATCTGAGAGCTGGGTCAGAAGTAAAATACTTGACCAAAGACTAGAGACCACAGATATGAGAGTCCTGAGAAAGATTAGAGGCGTGAACAGATGGCATCAATGGCAATATCATATTAAAAATGAGGATATTATTAAAGAACTTGACATTGTCAGCATCCAGGAATGCGTTAGCAGAGCTAATCTCAGGTGGTAGGGTCACTTAATTAGAATGGGAGAGGAAAGATTAGCAAAACAAGTGTTCTCTGCCAGGTTGGCAGGAAAACGACCCAGGGGAAGACCAAGATATAGGTTGATTGATACGGTACAAAGTGCCTTAGACGATAGAAATATAAGATCTGATAATGTTGGAGTCTTGACAAGTAACAGACTGATTTGGAGGAAAATTGTAGATAGGAAGTTAGTAATGATGTAATTTTTTCATGTAGTATGATGATGATGATGATGATGAGCATAAGTACAATAGAATCTACTCACAAATTTGCAATATCACATACAATCTTACCAGATTTGAAGATATATGGTGGTTCTGCTGACTGCTTCCTTCCATCCTATGTACTGACCTTCACTGAACGGCTCTTGGCAGTCGTCCTTCAGTAGTCCTTTCCATGGAATCGTAGCATTGCTCTCCATTGGTGCTGGATCTACTGTGGGCACCATGTATCTGGTTGCACGTGGCACATTCCGTTACTGGAAACACATCTCCGAAGAACAAACTGCCTCTCCTGGGTTCCCCGTACCTAGGGGTCACACTCCAGCAAAATTTCGGGAGTCCGAGTGGACCAACAAACTGCAGCAAGAGGAAAAACTAAGCCCCCTTTCTGAGGTTCTCAAGAACCCTTTTATATAATCCAAAGTTCTTTGTTTTAGGGTCGGAGATTCCCGGATCTTCTGTAAACATACTGACGTAAGTTGTCTTGACCTTCAGTTTTGGCAGCAAAATCTCCACATCTGAGTGACCTTCAGTACCTTTGTTCACTTTCAAGTCGCCAACATAATGCTGTCTAATCCTCTTAACTTGAGGCAAAAATACTTTAACATTCGGTTACTTTTACAATTTTACATCAGAATTTAACATTAAATCAACATTATGTACAACTTGAACCTTTACAATATTTGATAACTCATGTACAATTCTATGTCATTCTTTTATTCAGCTACAAGTTAACAATCAGTATTTAACCATTAAAATACAGTAATAAACAATTTTGTTTTTTCCACGATTTATGGCCTCTGTAAAATCGATGTCAGAGAATTTTAACAAAATTTCACCGCATCGGATTTTACATCTACTACCTATCTCACATACCTTGCACAAGGAAAAGTTAGGTGAGAGGATGTAGAATAACCTACAGGATATTCTACATGGAGTTGATAATTTATGAGAAAGGCTATTCCAGAGAACAGAGGTTGATGGGATGAAAGAGGAAAAGTAGGTTTGGTGGGTTTGCAATTGGACTGTAAAAAGGACATTAGGTGGCCTACTCTCATGTTTTAATAGGCTCAGTGGGACAAAAAGGAAAGATGGATGTCAGTTCAGATCAGAAAAATTGAAATAATTCCTGAAGTAAGTCAATGAGAGAGGACTATTTAGAATGGTATTCTAAGACTGGATGGGTTTTGTGATTTTTCAGCATTAATAGTTAGACAGGTGAAATTTAGTATCCTGAGTGAAAAACCTTTAGCTTTAGCTAAAGGTTTTTCACTCAGGATACTAAATTTCCTGAGGATACTAAATACCTTCACTCAGGATACTAAATACCTTTAGCTTTTCCCTGCACAAACATATGCCAAAGCACATGTTTGTGCAAGGAAAAGCTAAAGGTAAATTTTAGTCCAAGAAGAAAGATGTAACCCAGTCTGGCAATCAATGTATTATTATTAAAGATAAGGGAAGTAAAATCAACATCTTCTCTGAGTGAATGAAGGCACGACAGTGTTTTGGTGGTAATGAAGGGGACTAGGTTTTCTCTGTAGCACAATTTGAAGCAAGGGACATTGCACTCTTTTGAATAGAAAAGACACGAGTTTGTTTCTCATTTTGACAAGATATGGGTTTTCTCAGTTAAAGTGAGTTAGCCAATCCTATACATAGGTAGGATCAATTTTTTCCCAGAAACTCAACCTTTTCATCTCACTTACAGGCAAATCAGTCCTGGTAGACACAATTTGCAGACAAACAAAAAATACTATTATTGGTGGTAGATGACAGTGTGCATAATAGAGGATTGAGGCATAATGTGTATATAGGGTTTGAGTGGTGGGTTGCGCAGAACACAGTGCCCTCCTATGATGAGTCTTTGAACGTCTTGGAGATGTCGTGTAATAATAATAAAAATAATAATAAATTATCTTCATCCTAATGAAGAATAGCATGAAGATCTAAGTTTAAGATGCTGGCTGTAGAAGAACAGTGTATAAGCATCAGTAAAATTGTGAACAAGGTTGTTGATTAGTGAGAAATCATTTGTGTAAAGGAGACAGAATTAGGTGATAGAGTAATAATGCACTCCTGCACTCATGGATAATTCTGAAGAGATGGGCTGTTCACAATTAAAACTAAGGCTTTCAAAGCCCAGTATATGTCTATTAATTGCATATTTTCTTCTGGCCACATTGCCTGAAAATGCAGGATGAAAAACTTGAGTTTCCAGGAACAAAAAAAAAAAAAAAAAAAGTCTTTCCAAGCAAAAGGCAGTATCATCATTATTGAATGGGCTGAGAACAAAGAGTAAAGCCATCACCATGACATGGAATGACTGACCAGAAAGAAAATTTTCTTATACTCTGTTTTGACTATGTTGCCCTATCACAATAACAAATGACATGGAAGATTTGGAAACTTGGAATGTTTAAACACTACAAAGTCTGTCAAGTGTAGGATGGATTTCATCTTCAGCAAAACTATGGATAGATAATGGCTTAATTCACAACACATGAAAATAAGAAGATAAATAGTATATTTATTTACTTAGTAGCAGATATTTCACTTTTTTTTTTAAATCCCAGCATCTTCAGAGAACAGGTTGTCATTTATCACAGTACACAAATAGTAAATAATGGAAACCATTTCAAGATGTGCCATAGGTTCTAGTATACCTTTCTTATATTTATCACACACACAAAGGGGTATGCCATAAGTTCTGGTATACCTCTTGTGTGGGATAAATAAATTAAAAAAATAGATAAAAAGAAAGAAAGTTTAAAATGATAATGGACAACAAAGAATTAAAGTCCTAATTGGCACCATCTATTGCTAGACACAGAAAGAGAGAGATGTTAACAAGGATTAATTTTATCTAAAAATTACTGTCTTCCATATGTTTGATAAATCAATTCAGCCATACTTGTTTAGGTTTGGGGAATGTTTTAAAGCTGCTACAAATTCCAAACACAGTCACTATGACTTGTAATGACTCCTATGTTTTTCATCTAATCCTGTATGGTCTGACAGTTCCAATCTGCCATAAATATGGTACTGAATGCAGTACCCAAATGACTGAAGCTTCAAGATATTTCATAACTAATGTCTTAAACACTAATACTGTTGATAATGTTCCAATTTTCATTCACATTCAGTTTCTCCCTTCTTGGGCTAACTTTCACATCCAGATCACCCTGGCATAAACATATTACTTCCCCAGTCCTTTCAGCTTCTGATAATATGGGTATTCTTTTTCCATTCAAAACACTATTCACTACTTCACAAAGCCTGTTTTTTATATTCCATTTTTAGTTATAGGTCTCCCCTATGTGTGTTTCCAATTTTATCAGTTAAAGGCTTTCAAATGCCAAGATTTTCCAGACATCTCCACTAGGTTATCTCTCCATCCTCTCTCTCTCTCTCTCTCTGATCATCCTGGCATTCATCTCCGTTCATATGGATGCAACTGCGTGATCGTCTTTGTCCATCTAGAGCTTTAAATCCATAAATATGTCATGCCCATCTCCATTTTAATTTTAAAATTTCTTCTCCTATATCCAACACTTGTTTCTTTTCTTATAATCTTCATTCCTTAATTTGTCTTATACTGTGATGTTTAGCATGACTCTCTCTCTCTCTCTCCATTCTACACCCAGTGTTCCTCATTCTGTCTGGTATTTGTTTGGTTATTGGCCATATCTCTGATCTATAGGCATAATTGAGATGATACACTAGTTGAAAAGTTTGGCTATATTTTCTGGTTTTATTTTACTGCACAGGAATCTTTTCAGTTTGCCAAAAGCCACACTGCTCAGCTGAATTCTTTTTATTTCTTCATAAATGATTCTTTTTCCTAATGTAAAAGTTCTTGAAAGGTATGGTTTCCTTTTATATTTGTCATGATTTTAGTTTTTTTTTTTTTTTTGCATAGTTTATGTATAAACCTACTATATTTGATATTGTATTTAATTCATTCATTTCTTCTAGTTCTCTTTTGTTGTTCGCTACTAAAGAATATCATCAGCATGTCATATTTTATTTAATTCTTTACTGCTGATCCCTTTGTCTCTCCAAGTCTAATTCACTAGGCATATTCTAATACTGCATTGAATAGTGTTAAGGCTTAAGTGCTGGGAGAAACTCATATTAAAGGCTTAATGGAGTGAAATAGCACTGAGAAATTATTAAAAATAATATTGAATTATTTCAAATAATTTTTTTATTTCATCTCAGTCACAGAGACATTGTCAGAAAGTACAATATGAGACTTATAACACAAATACACAAAGGCAACCCTAAACTGAGTGAAACATGAGGACAGGAAGAATTCTTAAAAATAAAAAATAAACATATCAAAAAACAGTCATTTGGATTTCAAACCCATGCCTCTAGTTCACCAAAATACATGAATGATATTGTGAAGGATCTGACAAGCAACATACAGCTATTTACTAATGATGCAAAGATAGGTAGGATAATCAGGAATGCTGCTGATATGCAGTACTTGCAGAATGATTTGAATAGGCTGGAATTGTGGGCATGGGAAAATGGATGTCAGTAAATGTAAATTCATGCACTTCGGCGTGATTAGATATCTAATGTATTATAATAGTAGAATTATATCTGAAGAAACTGATGAGGCTAGGGATCTTGGAGTGTTAGTAGATAGGAAACTGAAGTTCAGGAGCCATGTGGCAAAGATTGCAAATACAACTCAAAAGATAATTGCAATGCTGAAACAAATGGTCACATGTAAAGATAAGGATGTCATTTTGCCTCTTTACAAGCCGTTGAGCATTCCACAAAATTACTTTGTTAAGCGAAACTTCGTTCTCAGAGGTAAAAATACTATGGCCATAATAAGGATACGTTTGTACATAAAGAAAATGAAAGACTTTTTTTGGAAAAAAGAAAAGCTTTATTAAATAAAAAGTCAATATTACAAACCTAACAAAGATAAAATCACGACATTTTAAAATACGAATCTAAAGTTGATTGTTTATGCTTTTTTTCTCTTTCATTTAACAATTACCTATATGGATTTATTGCATTTAGCACTGATAGCTTATAACACTTCTTCCTAAATCAGGATCATTTTCACTGAAAAAATGTAAAACATTTTCAATGTCATTCAAGCATCTTTTCAAATCTTTGGTTGCTAACACTTTTTCAGTAGGAACTTCTTTAATCTCGTCTTCATTTTCTTTGGCTTTGTTGCTAACAAGTTTTTCTAAATCTTCCACTGAAAAACCATCATCTTCTGCATTTAATAAATTTCTTACATCCTCTTCGTTGACATTTTTGAAACCTATTGATTGAGCTATCTGGATAACTTCATTCTAATCTCTTGAATGTTATTTTCTTCTTCTAGTACAACTTCTGGCCATAATTTGTGCCAAACTCCATTTAAGCATTTCAGAGTGACTTCTTTCCAAGAGCTATAAATGTTTTCAATTGCATCTTTAATGGTGTAGTTTTTTCAAAAAGTTTTAATTGACAGTTGCTCTTCATCTTCTAGTTCAATTAAATTGCTTTATGTACCACACAGATAATAAGCTTTAAATGTTACTATTACTCCCTGATCCATTGGTTGACTCAGAGAAATTGTGTTTCCTGGAAGAAAGACAACTATGACTGGAATGCATGTGTCTAACGTACCATTAAGATCAGTAGGATGTCCCAGACCGTTGTCCAACAACAAAAGAGCTTTTTCTTCAAAATTATTTCTTTGGCAATACTGTTTCACTTCTGGACAAAAATGGTTAACAAACCAATCAGTAAATAACTCCCTGGTAATCCATACGTTTCTACTAGCTTTCCATATTACAGGTAAATTCGTTTTTATGTTACCTTTTAAAGCCCTCAGATTTTCCATTGTTATTATTTCACCAAATGCAAACTAATAACAATTTTAATTTAAAATTGCCAGAGGCGTTTGATCCAAAGAGTACCGTCAAACGGTCTTTGGCTGCTTTGAACCAAGCTGCTGATTTTTCTTCAATAGATATGAAGCTTTTTGATGGTAGCCATTTCCAGAACAAACTGCTTTCATTGACATTGAACACCAAATTTGGTGAAAATTTTTCACATTCAATTATTTCCTTTAGTTTTTCTGGAAAAAACTAAAGGAAATCAAATTTGGTGAAAATTTTTCACATTCAATTATTTCCTTTAGTTTTTCTGGAAAAAACTAAAGGAAATAATTGAATTTCTGCAAAAAACTTATTTGCAGCTTCAACATCTGCACTTGCAGCTTCTCCTGATAATTTTACACTATGAATTCCCCCTTTTTTTAATTTCTCAAACCAACCACGAGAAGCTGCAACATTTTTTTTTGTTTAAATTTCAGGTGATTAAACAAAAATAATGCTTTTTCTTGAATCATCATTTGAGTTAAAGGCATATGACATTGCGACATATCTATCCACAAACTTAACAGTTTTTCCATTTATTCTAAAATTGGACTCCTTAAGCGAGTTAATTTTGCTGCTACATAACATCTGTACAATTCTGAGCACTATTTAATTTTTCTGATTAACTAAGTATGGTTGTTAAAGTTGACTGCGCTAATCCTAAAGAATGTGCCACATCGGATTTTCTTTCACCACTTTCAACATATGGTACGATATGTAATTTAGTTTCTAAAGAAATTGTTTTTCTTTTCCTTGATTTTGACATTTTAACTAAATATTAATATTTACAAAATCTACAATAATGCTATCAGAGAACATACGTCATTTATTGCAATGCACCACACTGAAACACACCCTATGAAGCGTAAGCAATGTAGGGTGTGTTTAACTAAATTACGCAGATGATGCGTGAAAATGTTAAAACGGACACATCCACAGCTTGGGAGTATGTGACGAGTCACCGTTGTTTGCCAGTCAGATGATTGCTGGGCACCGTAAGATGCCCAGCAATCATCTACGTAAGATGGGGCTTGAAATTACTGACTTCGTTATATCGAGGCTTTGTTACCAGAGGTAACATTAACCGAGGTATGACTGTATTGTGCGCAGGTCTGGTCTGCTAGTTTTCGTTGTGATTCTGATATATTGGAGAAAGTGAGTGCAAAGGATGGTGGAAGTTTTTTTCACTTGGTTAGACTATAAATTATATATTTAGTTTAATCCTTTATCCAAGTGTAAATAAACAAAGTTTGCACCTGAAGTATCTTCAGGACTGGGGCAACTCATGGCAAAGGTGGACAAACTTCACATCACTTGCCTTAGTATCCCATAATGCAAAGCACATCTCCTTGCAGACATGTATAATTATTATTATTATTGCATGCCACCTCCAGGGAGTCCAAAGACTCATCAAGGGAGGACACCTACTCTACCACTCTCTGTCTCCACCACTCACTCCACCAACTACTTTCATCATTTACACCACCATCTACCACCGACCACCAACACTAGTATTTTCACAGACACTTACAAACATCCATGCCCACGGTGGGATTCGAACCCGCAGCCTTTTGGCCGGAGAGCAGATACGCTAACCACGCAGCCAACCAGGCCTTTCCATAATGCATAACATTATGGGAAGGGTCACTACCCAGACAGGTTTCAACTTTTATTGAGGTCTCTTCAGTGGGAGACCGACCCAGAGGTGATACCAAGGTTGAAGCAATGCAGAAGTCATATTTACATATACAAGTTGCCATAAGGTGTCACACCTTATTAATAAATTACTCTGGAATAGAGAACAAAGATCGAAACCGGTCTGGGTAGTGACCCTTCCCATAATGCATAGCATTATACACGTCTGCAAGATGTGCTTTGCATTATGGGATACTAAGGCAAGTGATGTGAAGTTTGTCCACCTTTGCCACGAGTTGCCCGAAGTCCTGAAGATACTTCAGGCACAAACTTTGTTTGCTTACACTTGGATAAAGGATTAAACTAAATATATAATTTAACGAATATACAGGTACTTTGATTAAATTTTATTTATTTAATTAAAATTATTTAATTAAATTATAAATTTAAATTTATTAACAGTGAAGAAGTATATAAATGATAATATAATAGTCATGCAACAAGTATTTAGAACAATAAGTAAACAGTAGATAATAAAATGTAATATTATATATGCTGTAAAAAATCTCCTACAATTCTGTTTAAGTGGTAATAGAGATTAACAGTTTAAGTAACGACTTATGAATAAAGAACAGAAAATAGGAATAAACTAGAAGGAACTGCAGAATGTTTGTAACCAAGAACCACAGCCATTCTAGTTACTATAGAAATACAAATGAACACAATACAGTAACTATAAAATGAAATGACTATATCTGTGTGGAGGTACATTACATACATACAGCATATAACTGAGACATAGCATATAACATTTAGAGTAATTTCCTATAATATGTGTTTAAAATGCAAAAATAGATTGGCTGAATGATAAGGCAGACAAATGTGCTGAAGCCTATTTATGCAATGACCCCAAATTTCTTTTCTCTACAGTTTAAAGAGATTACCAAAGACTACAATCCTTCGCCTCTCACCATGAAAGATTTGCAAGACAAGGTAACTTGAAATATTAAAGAATTGGAACACATCTGGTACAATTATTTCTTGAATATCTTTAAAGACAGAAGCTATCAGCCACATATACTAACCAGTGAGAAAGATAGAGCACCCATAATTCTAGAGGAAGAAGTTATCCTTTCACTTAATCAAACAAAATTAACTAAAGCACCTGGAATTGATGAAATACCCTCAAAGCACTATAACAATAGTTGCCCTGATCTAAATCTAATTAAACAACTAACTAAACTTTTTTAATAATATTCTTTATGTGGGACTATCCCAAATAATTGGAAAATAGGCAAAATCTTGCCTATTCATAAATAAAGTGATGTTCAAGAATGTATGTAACAATTATAGACCAATTACTTCTCTTTGCCACTCTTAAATCTTTGTAAAAAAAATACAGAATCATCTAAATAACATTTACAAACAGCTAATAGAAGAAAAGCAAGTGGACTTTAGAAAAAAACAGGTCAACAATTGCTCTTCATATCTTTACTCTTCTGGATGAAATTGCATGGTAGAAGGGGAGAGACCTTTATTGCTGTTTTTGTGAACTTTAAACAAGCATTTGATTCTGTCAATAGAGGAAAACTTGTTCAAATATTAACAAAGAAAAACAGACTATGAAATACTAAGTATGCTGATAATAGTTTGAAACTACTATCAGCATACAAGCACAGTAGTTCAATACAAAAACATCACAACTAAAAACTTGAAATCAAACGAGTTATATGAGGATGCCCACTCTCCCCATGCCTTTATTTTTTTTTAACATTTTCATCCAAGAACTCATCAAAGAAGCATTGTCCTCAACAAAAGGAGTAAAAGTCAGTGGAAGACCAATCACAAATATCATATATGCAGATGATGTAGTAATTATAACAAATCAAATCTCCAATATCAGCTTGCAAAATGACAAGGAAAAAAAAAAATTTTCCCATTTCGTAGATGCTGTATGGTCGCTGCTGTGCCTCACATGGTTTGGGCAATGATGTCTTCTGCTAGAATAAGTGGTAGGGTCACAGATTCCCTTTCCATACAAAGTTTGTAGGACAATCACAAACATCCATGCTCACGGTGGGATTCGAACCCACAGCCTCTTGGCTGAAGAGCAGACACGCTAACCACTCAGCCAACCAGGCCAGCATAGATAACACTTAATCAGGAAACCAACAGAACATGTTAATGGTTTTAATTACCTTGGAGCATTTGACCTCAAATTTAAATGACAGAAACAATAAAACAGACACTCCAAAGAATGGTCAATGATGAATAAACTTAATAACATTTGGAAAAACAACAAAATTCCTACAGCTCTGAAAATAAAATTATACAACTACCAACAGCTCTTTACAGAGCAGAAACTTGGACTTTAAAAAAAAAAAAAAAAAAAGCAGAGAGGAAACTGTTGGCTTTTGAAAGGAAATGATTCAAGAAAATCAACAGAACCATTGAACAGAACATAAGACTAATGAACAAGTGCCGCAAGATTTGAATATCTCTAACTCTATCTCTTAAGGTTACATGGTGATCAGCATTCATATTTACGAATTTAGGGACACAAAACCCACGTGTTGAATTGATTATTTCACTTATTAATAAAATAACAATTGTTTCGACCCCTGTATTGAAGTCATCAGAAAAATACATGTGTATATGAAAACAAGCTACGTGCTCTTGTACTCTACAAAGGTAAATTTAATTTATGCTGTTAATTGATTTTTTACTTAGCCTGACCTCTAGTGGTAAAAAAAATGAAAAAAAAACTACAATAAACCCAGCTAAAGTCCTCCAGTACTAAGATTTTCTTCTGGACTTGTACAGTTCAGGCTGCTATACTAAGAATTTCTTCTGAACTTGTATAGTTCAGGTTGATATCGAATGTTAAAAAAAACTTCACCATTCTTCTTGTATTGAGATTTTTCTATGGCTTGTTCTGATTTTTATTCAGGTTAAGATTGCTTTTGAGCATTTCACATGCTTCTTTAAATTTCCTCTCGAACCAGGTTTTGATGCAGTGTAGGGACTTGATACCTTTCCAATCAATTCTGTGATATGTCTGGAGTGCGTGGACTGAAAGGACGGCTTTTCCAAAATGGAGGTAGTTAATGTGTCGTTTGGGTTCATCCTCCCTAATTGGGATGGTTCGCCCTGTTTCCCCTATGTATGGTAGGTTACATGTGCATTGTATTTTGTAAACCCCTGTGTGGGCTAGATGTGGAAGAGGATCTTTGGAAGAACTAAGTAGGTGTCTTCATTTTGTCGGGGGTTTTGATGCAATGCATATGTAACCTACCATACATAGGAAACAGGGCGAACCATCCCAATTAAGAAGGATGAACACAAACAACACATTAAATGGAAAAACTGGCCTTTCAGACCATGCACTCCAGACATACCACAGAACTGATTGGAAAGGTACCAAGTCTCTACACTGCATCAAAACCTAGTTCAAGAGGAAATTTAAAGAAGTATGTGAAATGCTCAAACACAATCCTGACTTGAACAAAAATGATGGTCTAACCATTCCAAGAATGTGGAGAATATCCATTTTCCACAAATGGATATTTGTGGAAAATGGATATCCATGAATATCCATTTTCCACAAATAGATATCTGTAGAAATATTCCACAAATATCCATTTGCAACCAGAACAAGCCAGTTAGTGGATTGAGTGGCAGAGACAGAGTTGTAGAGCAGGTGCCCTCCTTTGATGAGGCTTTGGACTCCCTGGAGGTGTCTAATAATAATAATAATAATAAAAAAAAAAAAAAAGCCAAAGAAAATCTCAATACAAGAAGACTTAGTGAAGTGTTTTTTTTTTTTACATTCAATAGCAACCTGAACTGTACAAGTCCAGAAGAAAATCTTAGTATAGCAACCTGAACTGTAGAAATCCAGAAAAAAATCTATTGTAGTTTTTTTTTTCCCACTAGAGGTCAGGCTAAGTAAAAGATCAATTAACAGCGTAAATTCAATTTACTTTTGTAGAGTGCAAGAGCATGTAGCTTGTTTTCATATACACATGTATATGAAAACACTTCAATACAGGGGTCGAAACGTCAATTGTTATTTTATTAATACATAAAATAATCATTTCAACATGTCTGTTTTGTGTCTCTAAATTCGTAAATATGAATCCCTAAATCAATTCTTAACACAGTTAAAAAACATCAGCTCCACTGATTTGATCACACTGTGCAAATAGAACTGGACAGACTTCCTCACTTGGCATTCGGTATAGAGGGTAAAAGATCCATGAGAAGACCAAGATTAACATGGCAGAACTGCCATGTTAATCTTGGTCTTCATTGAACTTGGTCTTCTTAGAACTGCATTGGACTTTCAAAGCTATTGGTATATAAAAGAGCTTGCTTTGGACAGAGAATGGTGGAAGACTCTTATCCTCATGAGAATCAACCAGTCTTGAGGATTGAAGAGAATAAGAAGAATGTGTTTAAAATAAAAAGCCAACATTATTCAGTCCCATGAGGTAGTCTCTCAATCATTTTCTAAAAGTATATTTGGATATTACAGACTATTTTGTTAGGCAGTTTATCATAGCTGCTTGTTACTAAGTACTCAAATGATTTGTGAAATTATTTGTTTGCCTTAGAAACCACCAGCAAATTCCAGCCACATCATAAACCATACTCTTTATATTATATACAGAAAAAATTACAATGTTATTTCTTACATAAGAGTATACAATTATATAGATAGAGTTTCTGTAGTGGCAAAATGTTAAAAATGGCAAACAGATCACCAGATAAATATGCAAAGAAATCAGTAATGGTAATTATTCTATTTTGTATTTAAATCAAAGGAAGCAGATTGTTGTAGTGGTATAAGGAAATTCCAGAAAATTCACCAAAGACAATTTATCGAAAAAAACAATTAATCAAAAAACCAATTAATCGAAAGGTAGTTCCTCGAATGACAACAGTTAATGGGATTATAGTTGTTATATGGATGTAATGATATTCCTTTTATATGTTATGTGGATGTGTTGGCAATTTTTTTTTTTTTTTTTGAGGGATATTCCTTTCATTCAGTTTCATGTGTTTCATGTATTCATGTTTTACAAAATCTGAGAAAGATTATGTAAAACATACTTATTTCCTTCTTATCCTCCTCTCTCCTCGACCAAATGGTCGGTGGGAAAGCAATGCTATTTTACTAGGGAATAATTAGAGAACAAGATGGTTTCCCATTGTCTTCCCTATCCGGTAAGTGTTTTATGTCCATAGATGTATGTGTTTATGAAACACACACACACACACACATATATCTATGGACAGGATAAAACACCCAAGTTTCTGGGAATAAAACCCTGTCATTGCCATATGAGACTGGATAACTCACCTTCAGTTGATAAAATTCCTTGCGTCATGCACAGGATTCAAACTCAGGTCTTTCTAACTAAAGAGCTTTGTTCATACATACTGAAGTATGGGGGGGGACTCCATTATTATTATTAATAATAGTAGTAGTAGTATGTGACGTCCACACACACACCGGTTATATGGGATGAATTTTACTCCGATTTGGTATTTGAACCTTTTATAAAAATTACCAAATCTTTCTATTTTTCAGTTCAACTATATTCAGGGATGCAAGGGACAACTTGTCAACATTTTATATTGCAATAACTCTGTGAGTTGGAATATGCATAAACAATGAAATTTGTAAAACACACATGAAGTCTGTATAGTTCGGTTTTAATTCCAACAGGATCACTTTTATTAGAAAATTTTGGTAAAGAAGTTTCGAAATGATATTAATAATTCCACTCTGGCTGGATGAAATTTAATAAAATTTTATAGTTAAGATGTATATTAAAATTTTTAACTTTTGATTTCAATCTGACCACTGTTGTTGTGAAAAGAGGTAGAACGAACTTTTTTGGCTAGAGATAAATCACAATCTACACAATGAAATAACAGACACACCTACAGAATAATATTGTAAAAAACAACAAAATAATTATAACATCTCGATGACCACCATCTTGGGTGATGTTAGGTATTCCAAACACTTTAAAACAACAGTGTTCAAGAAAACTCATCTTTTAATGAATTATAAAAGAATTCATCAAAAAATTATTGGTGAATTGTTTTTCGATAAATTACATTTGCAATGAATTGTTGTGTGATGAACTGTTGTTCAACAAATTGTTTATTCAGTAAATTGTCATTTGTTAAATTGTTTCGTTAATTGTTTATCTGATGAATTGCTTTTTCGATGAATTGGCATTTGGTAAACTGTCTTTCGTGAACAGTTTTTGAGGAATTTTTATCCCCACAGATAATACCATATTGAGGTGAAAATTTTACACATGTATAGTATAAGCATCTTAAAAATGCTGCATTGATAATCTTTTAACATAATATATTCTGTTAATTACAAACCTCAACTCATTTGTTAAAAATGAAATATAGAAGTTTCATTGCAGGTTGCTATTGATATAAAGGTCCAAATATATCACTGATTTTATTTTTTTGATTAAATTACAGTTGCAATTTTGAATACCAGTACAATCTGTTTCATGACATTTTATAGTTATATTGTGATCTTCATGTAATATACATTTGCTATATTATCTGTAGACTGGTCCCTACTCTTCTTTCTTTATACCTTTTCCTGTCTTCTTGCTCTCCCCCCCCCAATGCTATTACAGTCATTCGAGAGCCTAGTGATGAATCTTTCCTATTTACTTTATTTTCTATCTTTAGTAGTGAGAGGAGTAGCCTATTCTAAGCAGCGAGAGTCTGCTACTTTCCCAGATTTGAGACCATACCATAATGGTTTCCTGAGGAAGGCAACAGAAAACCACCTCAGTATTATTTTCAAGAAATATGGTAAACTCAGCAAATTCAAATTTAGTTTCCACAACTGACAAAAACGGGATCTATCAGCAAATGATGAATGTCATGCCCAATAGGAGAAGAAATGGGGCTTCTCAGATTGTTACCCTATGAAGCTCCCATATGGACAATGAGGGTGGGATCCCAAGTATTGAGGAAAATAGGAATAAAATAAGACATCCAGAAGAGAATAAGATAGGAATAGAGTGGCAACTGGAATGTAAGAAAACGTTGAGTTGGTAAATTAGAGAACTTGAAGAAAGAAATGGAGAGGAATAAATTAGATGTGGTTGGTATAAGTGAAGTTAGATGGGAAAATATAGATTTTGAAAGTGATGGTTATAGAATTATATATTCCTGTAAAACACGAGAAAAAATGGAGTGGCATTTGTGTTGAATGAAACGGTTACAAATTTAGTAGAAAAAATAATATATGAAAGTGACAGGGTGATTATGATTAACCTGGAAGCAAAGCCCATGGACATAATGATGATAAAGATATATAGGTCCACAAATGACCAAGATGAAAATGAAGAAGAAAAGACATATAATCAAATAGAAGAGATAATGGAAGAAAACAGAAATAAAAGGTACCAACTGGATACACCTTTTACGGAATGCAGTGGTAGATGAAAAGGTAGAGAAGGGAATGACAGAAAGATATGGTTTTGGAAAAAGGAACAAGAGAGAGGCAAAAGACTTATAGAGTTTTGTAAAAAAAAAAAAATAATGGTAATACGTGGTTCAAACTTCCAAAGAGAAGAAGTATACATGGAAAATGCCAGGAGATAAATGCCAAGATACTAGATTAGATTGATTATATGTTAATACAAAACAGGTATAGAAACAGTGTAAAACAGATATTACCATATTCAGGAGCTAATATTAACTCAGACCATAATTTACTTGTTATTGAATTAAGAATACAATTTAAGAAAATAAACAAAGGTAAAAGCAAAAATAGGAGGAACCTAGAAAAACTCAAAAGTGCTGGTAAGAAATTCAGAGAAGAATTGGAGAATGAAATAAGAAACAAAGAAGATATATCTTAAAAGGCTATTGATGCCAATGCAAAATGGAACCAACTGAAAAACTTGATATATGAAACAGCTGCTGAAGTTTGATGGAAGGGAAAAGAATTAAGAACCCATGGATTGCAAATCAAATGATAAGAAAAATGGAGGAAAGAAGATGACGGAAAAATATAAACACTGAAGAGGGAAGAGAAAACTGAAAAGAGAAACTGATAAAGCAAGAAAGGAATGGTTAAAAGTAATTGTAAAATGTAAAGTAATTGAAGAAATGGATAAAAGGGGATGACATGATAAAATGTTTGAAAATGCAAAAGAACTTACAAATATTAAAAAGAAAAGCATAAGAAATCTGCCATTAGAAGATAAGGAAAATTAATATGATATTGAAATACAAGATGAAAGGAATACATTGAAGAACTTTATGCAAAATATGAAAGACCAGAGAACATTGAATTAGAAGAGCAAAGTGAAATATCAACAGAAGATAGAGGTCCTGAAATACTAAAGAGCGGAGTGGAAGCAGTAATTAAGGAATTAAAAAGTAGAAAGATGAAAGGAGTTGGATGGAATACCAGTGAAATCCTGAACAACTGGAGGACAAAGGTATAACAGAAACATGGGCACTCATTTACAAAACAGGAGAATGGCCTAAAGATGTTATAGAGAGTATTCTTATATCAATTGAAAAGAAAAGCAATCCTACTAAGTGCAGTGACTGTAGAACTATAAGCATACTCTTGAATGCCTCTAAAGCAAAGCTTCTTAAACTGTGGGTTGCGACCCCATATGGGAGTTGTGTAACTTAATGTTGGGATCGTGAAATATTTGGTAACTCTTCAGTGTTTAATTCAAAATCAAATGAATAATGAATCCGAAGTTTTTCTGGCAGCACTCGCCTGTGTTGCATTGCATGACTTCACGGCAGCCTTGGTTCTGAACACACAACATGTGCACTTTGAACTGCACATGCCATCACGTCACATCACGCAAAGGCAATGAACACTGCCAGAAACACTCGGCTCAGATTCGTGACTATTGTATGATATGAATTGCAGTGTTTATACTGTACATACAAAGTTTTCTGCTCTTACAGAAACATAATAGTTTAATTATGGAAAATAAAGACTTTTAATATTTTCGTACCGTCATAACCGAAAATTTTTTTTTTCGTTCATGGATAAGTGGCTAAATTTAGACAGAAATACTGATGACAATGCGGCAGAGTCTCTGCTATCAAGTTGCAGTACACCTAAACTGTTAAGAAAAAGAAAATATGTCAAATCAGTTTTGCAATATGGATTTACTTCTAATAATCATTATGGTGTGGAAAAACCTCTTTGCTTAATTTGTTAAGGTGATGATCAATGGAGAAAATGTAGAACAAGTGAGACTATATAAAATACCTTGGTAGTATAATACAAGAAAATGGAAAATGCGACATGAAAATAAAAGATAGAATTAACAAAGGAAAATATGCATTTTACAGTTAGAAAAATTTGTTTATTAATAAAATGAATAAAAATTTAAAGAAAAGGCTTTATTAAGTGTTATGTTTGGCATATAACTTTATATGGGTTAGAAACATGGACAATTGAGAAGAAAGAAGCTAAAATATTGGAGGCATTTGAAATATGGTTATGGAGAAGAATGGAGAAAATAAAGTGGACCGAAAAAATTACGAATGAAGAAGTATTACAAAGAATTGAAGATGAAAGGAATTTACTAAAGACCATAAGACAAAGAAAGGATAATTGGATAGGACATGAGAAGAGACAGCCTATTGAAAAGAATGATAGAAGGGAAAATTGAAGGAAAGTGACCAAGAGGAAGGAGACAACTAATGCTTGATGATATAATTTTGGCACAAGAGGATATCAAGAAATGAAGGAGGAAGCAAGAGAATTTGCTGAGATACCATTGGACCTGTCAGGAGACAAAACACTAATGATGATGATGATTGTGATGTAGCTTATCTGTTAAAGTGAAATATGCATATTTAGTTTTATCAGTATTAATTTTAAGGCCATTACTGCTAAACCACTCATTTAGTTTCAATATATAATAGTAATCCAGTTTTCTAGATCCTCAAGGGTCATTTCAGTATATCTTAATGTCATGTCATCAGCAAATGATATCATTTTGCCAAAAAGTTTGTACTCACACAGATCATTTACATATATTAAAAACAGGTATACTGTAGTACACCATATTTTATTATAGAACACTTAAAGGTTGTTTCAGTTCTTCCTTTAGATAAGGAAGAACTGAAACAACCTTTAAGTGTTCTATAAATTTTCTGGATTCAAAAGATTTATTTATAATATGCGTAAAAAACTTTAACTTATGTTTAATTATAGTATGTAGTTTTTGGACATTTATATTATCATATCCCTTTTTTTTTAATCATTACTATATTCTTTATTTCATCCTCATTTATTATATATAGATACATTGGATTCTTTATCCACAGGAGGTGACTAACATACGCTGCCCTGGCTGTAGGATCAAAATCAGTACTAGTTAGTAAAGAGGTTGCTCATTCCAAACAAATTCTTTAGCTTGAAGAAACTCCTAAATCAATTAATAAGTGAAGTTTGTTTGGTATTGAGTAAGTCATCTAGAAACAATCAAAACAGTTATTAATTGCTATGTCATCTGACTTCCATATAAGGATCATTTTTGTGTGTGTGCATGGACATACATTGCTGCTATGTTTTGATATTGGCTGTGTTACCTGCCCAAATGCTTAGCACTGTGAAATAAAGTGAATTAAGATATTCAGCTAGTTCTTATTATATGAGAATGATATATGACATTACCCTTTTAAATAAACCCAGTCCTAATCTTTTGTCTTTAATGAGATTAAGTATTATGACATATCTGTTAAGAAAATCATCAATAAAAGGCTAAAACTGATTATATATATATATATATATATATATATATATATATATATTAAGATACCAAGCTATTTTAAAATCCTATAAAATCCTATCCATAAAATCTTATAATCCTGTAAAATATAAAATCCTATCCATAGAAGGTTTTAAACCTATATCACATTGGTAGTGGCCCAAGTAGACCAAGGGTTAAGCAACCTGGAAGCTATGCTCTAGAACAGTGATGGCAAACCTATGACATGCGTGTCAGCACTGACACACTTGAGGGTTTCAGGTGACACACCTTGGAGGTTGAAAAATATTGGTATTCTAATGAAAAAACTGCGATAAATCGTGTAAGATTGCTCTCAGTTAAGGCGAAGGTAGGTTTGTTCATTGAAAGAACTTTCTACCGGTAGTCAGCAACAGAAAAGTTATTAAATGTAATGTAAGTTTGTAATTTCAGTTTATTAAATTAATTGTATAATATGAATTCATAGATTTTATATCAATGTCCTATTAAATAAATAGCCTAATATGATATGTATAAGTCACCATCTATGATTATGTAGTTACAAGTGGCACATCAACAACGTCAATATTTAAAAAAAAAAAAAAAGTTTGACACACCTGGGTAAAAAGGTTCACTATCACTGCTCTAGAACCTAAAAATATTGAAAGTTTTTTCCTAAAAATATGTTGAAATAAATACTAAGACACCACCATATAGCAGATCTATGTTGGATAGTGCTAACAGCATTATTTTCAAATATCTCCATGAAAAAGTTAGTGTGTTAATGTGTATAGGCATGGCTGTGCTACCTATGTGTTTACAAATATTTGTCAAACCAAGCAAATAAAACAAATATTCTCTTTTTGCTCTGTTGTTCATAAGGCCACCATATCTTAGTTATCCCTGTTTCTTGCAACTAATTCTTCCAATCTCTCTCTCTCTCTCTCTCTCTCTCTTTTTCCAATTTGCACAAGAGTGCAGCAAAACTAACAATTTTATATATCCAGGGCACATCTGAAAAGATTTACAAAGTGCTTAATAAATATAAGCTCTGCACCACATTCAAACCAAGTATCAACCTAACCATCCTCAATGTTCATCTAAGGATAAACTCCATCCTTTATCATATCCAGGAGTGCTGTATATCTGGCTTGCTATGGACAGATAGGCAGATCTCTTGACATCCGTTTGAGACAGCATAACAAATACATCAGCCACCATTATCATTACAAGCTAGGCTTGATTAGATAGAAAAAATTAAAGTGCTAGACAGAAGTATTACAAGTCAGAAAGGCTGTTTCTGGAATAAACAGCAAATCTGAAATATTCCCCAAATCACAAGATGTATTGTTATATTAATTTGCT